>NW_007377915.1:150798-192883 GCF_000475195.1 Diaphorina citri | reverse complement strand
CACCTAACCCTTAGAGCTCCGTTATTATGTGGTCAAATTCTCAAATAAATGAGGATGAAATTCCATGGCTCGGCTGAAGCCCACGAGTGGGTAGAAGAAAGCCAGTTGTTCAAAAAAATCTTTTTTTTTTTTTAAGGAACATAACATCATTTACAAAAGCATACTGTAAATGACAATACTAATACCTACCTTTTTGTGTTAAAAATACTAAAAAATACTAATAAAAAAAGTAAAAAAAAACTACCTAGGTACCTACTTACATCCTATAATTCCTACATAGAATTACATTCAAATTTGTATTTTCAAGATGAACCGTCCAAGACGGCTTCCCCAAGATTTTAATAAAGGCACAGACAAAAACACTACTTATTACTTACTCAAGTTAGCTACCATAGGTCGAGTAGCGCCCACATCCAAACTACTATTGAACACGTCTCCTCTCTGTCTGTTCGCGTCCACCCTCAGACAGCACGCGTCCACTGAGTGGCCGGACAAGTTGACCTCGTCCACTGACGTGTACTGGATGGAGGTGTGGACATGATGGTAGGAGAAGGAGGAGGGGAAGAGGCCGAGGAAGAGATGCTCGTAGGTAGGATGGGGAGGGGGGAGATCCTCCGAGGTTTGTGTCGCGACATCTTCAGAGTTACAAACCTGAAATACACAATACAGGGGCACGGTTGGTCCAGTGGTAACGCGCTTGCTTGCCATGCAGAAGGTCCCGGGTTCGAATCCCACCATCGACAAGTATGGTTCTAGCTAGATGTATCTGAGGTCTGGAGGTGCTATGACACAGACCCGTGAAGTACTTACTCTGTATGGTTCTGGCTAGATGTATCTGAGGTCTGGAGGTGTTACGACACAGACCCGTGAAGTATTTACTCTGTATGGTTCTAGCTAGATGTATCTGAGGTCTGGAGGTGTTATGACACAGACCCGTGAAGTACTTACTCTGTATGGTTCTGGCTAGATGTATCTGAGGTCTGGAGGTGTTACGACACAGACCCGTGAAGTATTTACTCTGTATGGTTCTAGCTAGATGTATCTGAGGTCTGGAGGTGTTATGACACAGACCCGTGAAGTACTTACTCTGTATGGTTCTGGCTAGATGTATCTGAGGTCTGGAGGTGTTACGACACAGACCCGTGAAGTATTTACTCTGTATGGTTCTAGCTAGATGTATCTGAGGTCTGGAGGTGTTATGACACAGACCCGTGAAGTACTTACTCTGTATGGTTCTAGCTAGATGTATCTGAGGTCTGGAGGTGCTATGACACAGACCCGTGAAGTACTTACTCTGTATGGTTCTGGCTAGATGTATCTGAGGTCTGGAGGTGTTACGACACAGACCCGTGAAGTATTTACTCTGTATGGTTCTAGCTAGATGTATCTGAGGTCTGGAGGTGTTATGACACAGACCCGTGAAGTACTTACTCTGTATGGTTCTGGCTAGATGTATCTGAGGTCTGGAGGTGTTACGACACAGACCCGTGAAGTATTTACTCTGTATGGTTCTAGCTAGATGTATCTGAGGTCTGGAGGTGTTATGACACAGACCCGTGAAGTACTTACTCTGTATGGTTCTGGCTAGATGTATCTGAGGTCTGGAGGTGTTACGACACAGACCCGTGAAGTATTTACTCTGTATGGTTCTAGCTAGATGTATCTGAGGTCTGGAGGTGCTATGACACAGACCCGTGAAGTACTTACTCTGTATGGTTCTAGCTAGATGTATCTGAGGTCTGGAGGTGCTACGGGTTTGTGTTGAGGTGGTTGGATGGGTTTGCGTATTGCCTCTAGCTTGACTGTTCTGAGTGGCATCAGCACCTCGTGCACCACTCTGAGAACATACAATAGGGAACATGGATAGTTTAGTGGTTAAGAAACATGGTTACCTAGTACAGTGGTAACACACTTATCTTGGTTCAGTTCAATTTTAGTTTAGTTTAGTTTTTTTTTCTTCTTCTTCTTTTCGTACCTCGATTCCGCTTTTGCATTACCATTACTTCAAGGCACATTCTTTTCCATCGATGCCTATCCAAGAACGGAAAAGTTTGGTTGAGAAAATTTCCGGGATCAAAAAAAAGCAATTTTCCACTCTCTTTTTATTTCCTTTTATAAAATGTCCTGTCTATACAAAAATATGTATTCCGTGCCAATCGTTGCTTCATGGGAGCTAAAATTATGCCATTGGTGTTCGAGATTTGTAATCTAGAAGTCCTGGGTTCAATTCCCGGCAAAGTTTTCATCATACTCACAGGCGAGGTGGCTGTGGCAGTGGTGGTAGCTGCAGCAGAAGAAGGGGCGGTATTAGCCTGGGGCGCAGGAGGGGGCACCAGGTTGGGACTGAATGAGCCCCCGGGGAACGCGATGTGAATGTTGGCCTCCCCCGTTTCCCCCATACGCTCCGACACTGCTTGCACCAAGTTCTGAATGAACTCGGGGTGCGGGGGAGTACCCCATGGGAACGCCCCTGTAACACACAGCATCATAGTGAGGGAACTTTTTTTTGACAGAGGACACTGTAACTGCTAAGGTCTTATGGTCCCAAAAACGAAGAGAGAAGGAACACAGGATAGGAGAAAGCCAGCCGTTCCCAGAACGAACCTTATCCGTTCAGGATAAACTAGGCTGGCTAACGGTAGGTACATTAAAGTAGATAATAAAATACTTAAATTAAATAAATCCTTCTATCTTCTCAATCTAAACTTTTTTTTACCAATTGTACAACTCTGTTCGTATAGTGGAACAACTTGCTCTAAAGCTTTTTTTTTTTAAAGAGGTTTGACAGAGGGAACTGTAACTGCTATATGGTCTTATCGTCCCGAAATCGAAGAGAGAAGGAAGACAGGACCTTCTGTCTTCTCAATCTAAACTTTTTTTCCAATTGTACAACACTGTTCGTATAATGGAACAACTTGCTCTAAAGGTGACAGTCTAAATAAGTATTGACCACTACCTCAAGACACTCGCCTGGTGCACAGGAGGGCGTGGGTTCGATCCCAGCCGAGGTATGGAATTTTCACCATTTATTTCAGAATCTGACCAAATAATAATGGAACTCCAAGGGTTAGGTGGTAGAGAACGCCTCCGGCCTTAACCTCGCCACTCGAGAGTCTATTGTTATTAAATAAAGCACTACTTATACATACCGGTAGCTATGTTAGCACGAGGTAGAATGGTAGCTTCCACTGAGTCTATGGTAATGGTAGGTCCCATTTCCATGAGAATATCAAGGTTATTGGGTGAAATCTGATAGCGAGCTCCTCCTGTAATACAATGGAAAATCAAAATCAAAGCAAGTTCAGAGGATGCTTACAATGGAATATTATTTTCAGTTTTATAGAGAATATATGCATTTGGGTAAACAATTAGAATGAAAGGTAATCTTACGTAAAATCGTACGTAATCTTACGTAAAAAGTAGTGTTGGAATGAAAGGTCAATTCTTACGTAAAAAGTAGTGTTGGAATGAAAGGTCGATTCTTACGTAAAAAGTCGAATTCAAGACAGTGAAAAGGTCGAAAGTTAAAATTCCATCTTCCTTTTTAAAGCAAAAATTCAAAGCGGGAAGTTTGTATCATTTTTCGTGTGTAGGTTTGGATTATCACGCTACTGTAATTCGCACGAGTACAATTCAAATCTGTTAGCAAAAGGATATTTTAGGTTGGTTTACATTGTCCCGTAAACTTCTCCCTTTTTTTAAGAGGAGGAAGCTTGGGACTCCTGAGCCTGAGAACATTAAAATTCACCATTAATACCTTTGATAGAGGGAACAACTGTAAGTGCTAAGGTCTTATCGTCCCGAAAGCAAAGAGAGAAGAAAGACAGGATAGGAGAAAGCCAGACGTTCCGAGGTATGAACCTTATCTGTTTAGGATGAAATCCAACTTACCAGTATTGTTAGCATTAGCATTGGCTGCTGGTGCTGGTGTTGGTTCTGGCTGTTCTGATGTGGCATTGCTCGGAGTGGCCGATTCAGAGGATGCTTACAATGGAATATTATTTTCAATTTTATAGAGGATATTTGCATTTGGGTAAAAAATTAGATTGAAAGGTCAATTCTTACGTAAAAAGTAGTGTTGGAATGAAAGGTCGATTCTTACGTAAAAAGTAGTGTTGGAATGAAAGGTCGATTCTTACGTAAAAAAAGTTGTGTTAGAATGAGGACGATCCTTACGTAAAAAGTCGAATTCAAGACAGTGAAAAGGTCGAAAGTTAAAATTTCATTTTCCTTTTTAAAGCAAAAATTCAAAGCGGGAAGTTTGTATCATTTTTCGTGTGTAGGTTTGGATTATTACGCTACTGTAATTCGCGCGAGTACAATTCAAATCTGTTAGCAAAAGGATATTTTAGGTTGGTTTACACTTTACATTGGTGTATATAACATTATTATTCAATGTTGGCACACTCTAATAAATATTAATAAAAAAAACTTTACATTGTCCCGTAAACTTCCTTTTTTTAAGAGGAGGAAGCTTGGGACTCCTGAGCCTGAGAACATTAAAATTCACCATTAATAGGTACCTTTGATAGAGGAAACAACTGTAAGTGCTAAGGTCTTATCGTCCCGAAATCGAAGAGAGAAGAAAGACAGGATAGAAGAAAGCCAGCCGTTCCGAGGTATGAACCTTATCTGTTTAGGATAAAATCCAACTTACCAGTATTGTTAGCATTAGCATTGGCTGCTGGTGCTGGTGTGGGTTCTGGCTGTTCTGATGTCGCATTGCTCGGAGTGGCCGCTGTTTCACCAGAGGTATTCAATGAAACAGGCGTAGTGGTAGACGCTGAATCAAATCAATATTAATAATAATAAACTGAATATTAAACAAATTAGGTAGGTACATAGGTACTGATTTTCTTTAAACATGATCGAAAATTCCTTAAGGGACCGGCTCAGCTTGTTTATTATTATTTTTATTATAATTTTCAACTTCAACACAACAATAAAACATATACTGGCGGGATCAATAAAATTTGGTCATGATCGAAAATTCCTTAAGGGACGGGCTCAGCTTGTTTATTATTATTTTTATTATAATTTTCAACTTCAACACAACAATAAAACATATACTGGCGGGATCAATAAAATTTGGCCAAGATTCAACCAGAATCCTCAGGCCAGGTTTCTTCTTGTTTCTAGTAGATGGTTTTCCTCATAACATTATTTTTAATGCATTTTTGGCATTTCCATCTTTTAGTCTCCACTCTCCACTATCCTCTATTTACTGCTTCCTCTCTTCTCCATCCTTTCTCTCTCAAATCATTTTGGTCTTCTTCTCTTCCTCTTTCCTCCTCTTTTAATATCCCTCTCCACTATCCTCTATTTACTGCTTCCTCTCTTCTCCATCCTTTCTCTCTCAAATCATTTTGGTCTTCTTCTCTTCCTCTTTCCTCGAAAACCGCCAAAAAGCGGTAAAATGCCGCCAAGCGTTGCACCGGTCGTAACCAAAAGTTTCGTGTCGCATCCTTGTCACATTTGAAAGATACCAAATTTCAAGTCTCTAGCTCTTACCGTTCTCGAGATATTTTGTTTACAGACAGACTGACAGAAGGACAGACACACGGACCAATGGCTGAAACTTTGGATTTAGGCTCTAGGGACCTCAAAACGTGTTTTAGCACTAAAATCTGACCATCGAAAATTTGACCCGATTACATTACTTTCCTTCCTATAGGATAAGGAAAGTGGATATAGACAATGAAAACAGAATCTTCTACACCTTTTTTTTGTTCTTTCCTTTTTTTATGACATTGAATTTTGTAATTTGATAATAAATATACGGAGAGGAGGGGAGGGGGGGGGAGTAACAAAAATATAGAGCACTGGAATATATAGAATAGTAAACAGATACAAAATGAACTAGAACTCGGCAGATGTGAAAATCTGCTGGCGTCATGAAATATTCCATTACGGGTAATTTATCCTGTGGAACCTGAACTCAGTCATCTCCAAGGCGGAATGCCATAAAAATCCCAGTTCAAGGCTTACATTACATTGAAATGAGGGAGTCTTTTCTGACGAAATTCCTGTGAGCGGAGTCCAGTATGTAGGACTATTGCACCCGACCTAGAGTATTAGGTGTAGGGGCAAACAGCCCTAAAGGATGGGTTAACCCATAAGAGCCGAACTTTTCTTTTCTTCCATTGGATCTTGCTGAAATTTAACCGCTTCTATCTCCGGACTTGTACTGAGTATATCTCCAAGGCGGAATGCCATAAAAAGCCCAGTTCAAGGCTTACATTACATTGAAATGAGGGGGTCTTTTCTGAAGAAATTCCTGTGTGCGGAGTCCAGTATGTAGGACTATTGCACCCGACCTTGAGGGGCAAACAGCCCTAAAGGATGGGTTAAGCTTCTACGAAGGCGGAACATACACTGGAGAAACGCGTTTCATGAAACCCAGTGCACTGCAATGTGTTAATATTAATCATAGCGGATTTCACCAATATTTATTCAGTCCTTAGAACTCCTGTTAAGCTAACAGCTCCATTTAAATTGTATTGGCTTAACAGGGTTGTTAAGCTAACGGGCTGTTTGAGGCTGGAAAGAATGTTGGTGAAACCCACCATCAGTGTGCATTCCAATAAAATTCATAACTCCAGTGTCTATTTCCCATGTAGAATCCTGGACTCGAAACTAGAAAAATTTGCATTCAATTTATTTCAGACTCGGATTCATACAGATAGCTCAGGTTTGATTCCACAAGGAAATGTGCATCATCTATCTTCGCCTTTTCCCGTGTTCAGACAGGCTCGGCGTTTTTCGTCTTGCATTATCAACCTAATTTCTGAAAATATGTAGTTGATTCGTTCGTTGGTATACTGTCGCAGTTTTTACATGATCCACCTGATTTCTGGAAACACACATTTGATTGGTTTTTTGTCGTAGTATCTTGCATCTGGATTGGTTTATTCTTGGGGGTTAACAAAACATTTATGACTACTTAAGTGTTTTGAAAAGCCGAGGAGGCTAAGGGAGGTAATGCATCAGTTCATATCATCTGGAACAGAGAGGAAAAAGCACAAAGTGTTAGTGCTTTGTAATCTGCAAAATCTTGACGAACTTTAACCTGTATGGAAAATCTTGGAAGTTAAAAAAAAAAAAAAAAAAAAAAAAAACAAGATAGTGTTTTCCCCAACCTTTCGCGAACACCGCCCAAATCGCAAACAGCGAAATATTGGGACCAAATTGAAACCATAAGATTTGGAAGCAAAAAACACTCTGATTTGATGGGTTGCACTTCTTGTACTTTGAGGCATTTTTGTGATTCGCGGTTCCCGGAATTCCGCGGAAAACCGCAAAAAGAAAAAACGAAAAAAAAAAAAAAAAAAAAAAAAAAAACACACACACATTTAAAGGGGTTCACATTTAAGAAACCAAAGTTGGCAACCGATTTGCGGATTTTGCAATTTTTTTCACGAATCACGATATTGCCAAAATATCCGAATCAAAAATCAAAGAATAACGTGTGTGTGTGTGTGTGTGTGTGTGTGTGTGTGTGTGTGTGTGTGTGTGTGTCCAATTTCAAACAGGCTCCCAGAAAAACAGTTTAAGCATAAACTCTGGGACAAGCTGATGTATCCTAAATTGTAGCATATAATTTACCTGTACAAGTGCTATTCTTCAATTAGTGTAGAGCTATTGGGTTGTGTACTAGGAGTTGTGGGTTCGTTCGCTAAAAAGCGGCTCAGACTTAGATGATGGTTTGGGTTAGATTGAGAGCTGGTAGTTGTTACAGGAGGACCTGGAGTAGAACAGAAAAACAGTACGTGTAGTAGAATAGAATATACCTTGTTTATCCTGCTCGAATGAGACTAAAAAGTCCCTTTACCCCAATTTTACACTTGGCCATATCTTACCTTCGTTTCTCTTGTTCTGCGTTAGTTTCTTGCTCTAGGGTTTCACACCGGGTTTTACACTTGGCCATATCTTACCTTCGTTTCTCTTGTTCTGCGTTAGTTTCTTGCTCTAGGGTTTCACACCGGGTTTTACACTTGGCTATATCTTACCTTCGTTTTTCTTGTTCTGCGTTAGTTTCTTGCTCTAGGGTTTCACACCGGGTTTTACACTTGGCCATATCTTACCTTCGTTTCTCTTGTTCTGCGTGATTTTATGGGTTAAATAACATAGAATAATAAAATTTAAAACCTTCCTTAATTTTAAAAAAAGTAGTATTACCAATCTTCTTCTTGGCCTTTTCCCGTGTACAGACGGGGTCGGCGTTTTTAGTCAGCCTCTCAATCAGCCCTAGGGTGATTGCTTTTAGGCTGACATTTGGTTTTGGCTACAAAAATTTTACGAGTGGATTTAAAACGTTCCTTAATAAAAAAAGTAGTATTACCAATCTTCTTCTTGGCCTTTTCCCGTGTACAGACGGGGTCGGCGTTTTTAGTCAGCCTCTCAATCAGCCCCTAAAACGTTCCTTAATTTAAAAAAAAAGTAGTATTACCAATCTTCTTCTTGGCCTTTTCCCGTGTACAGACGGGGTCAGCGTTTTTAGTCAGCCTCTCAATCAGCCCTAGGGTGATTGCTTTTAGGCTGACATTTGGTTTTGGCCACAAAAATTTTACGAGTGGATGCCCTTCGCACTCAACCTTTGTTATTTCGTTAGCAAGGGGGATTTCAGGCTGGTATGCTCCCTGTTTAAAGTCCCCCAGCCAGACTACGCGATGACGTCACATCAACTGTCCCAAGCAAGCCTCCCTTGCAGGAGACACTTTATGTGCACGAGTGGATGCCCTTCGCACTCAACCTTTGTTATTTCGTTAACAAGGGGAATTTCAGGCTGGTATACTCCCTGTTTAAAGTCCCCCAGCCAAACTAAGCTGGTATACTCCCTGTTTAAAGTCCCCCAGCCAAACTAAGCTGGTATACTTCCTGTTTAAAGTCCCCCAGCCAGACCAACCTGGTCTACTCCCTGTTTAACGTACTCCAGCCAGACTCAAAATTCAAATACTAATGAAATAATGATAATACTAATTAAAGAGACACCTACCTCTATTTTCTCCAGACTAGTATCACTCGGGCTGCGCTCCATATTGCTGCAAGTCATCAGTTTGTACCGGGATCTCAAGTTGTCCATTTCGGCCCGATGACTTCGCTTCAGCGATTCCGTTATCTCCTTCACCTAAAAATATTTTTTACGTAGGAATAATAATGATAATAGTGCTTATTTAGACTGTTCGCATAGGACCGAAAAGTTCCTTTACTCCAGCAGTAAGCTACTACTATTATTGGGGTCAAATTCTCAGATTATTTTGAGGCAGAGACAGAGAGACAAGAAAAAAACCTCGGCTGGGATTGAACCCACGCCCTCCTGTTTACCAGGCGAGCGTCTTGGCCACTACACCACCGAGGCAGGAATCGGCCTTTTATTACCTATCCAAATGCACATCCTCTATTGTCATTCTATTTTACGTTACCTAAAGTAGCCAAAGTGTTGCCTTTATCATGGCCAGGCAGCTTGGCTTTTAGTTTGGCCATCTTCTCTCGGTTCAAATCAATCTGGTAGTAAAGTTCCATCTGTTCTGAGCGCTGTCTGGTGAGAGAAGCTTGCACTGAATTGTAACGAGATGTCATAGCCTGGGGATAACAATCAAACATATGTACATTAAAAAAAGACCCAAAAACACAACCTCGACCCAAAGTTGTGAGTTTCGTTAGAAATGAATAGCTCACCCTAAAGGGGATTTAGCTAAAAAGAATCAGACATTGGAGTTCTGGATGCACTCAGCCTCGTGAGGACGATTGAGTAGCCACTTCAATAAAAAAAAGACCCAAAAACACAACCCCGACCCAAAGTTGTGACTTTCGTTAGAAATGAATAGCTCGCCCCTAAAGGGGATTTAGCTAAAAAGAATCAGACATTGGAGTTCTGGATGCACTCAGCCTCGTGAGGACGATTGAGTAGCCACTTCAATGTCCTCCGAGGTTTGTGTCGCGACATCTTCAGAGTTACAAACCTGAAATACACAATACAAGGAGATCAACAATAGAACAGTTGCGCTTACTTGGGTGAGGTTTCTAAGTCAAAGAGCAGAAATAATGAGGTACTAGGGAATTTTTCTTTTTCTTCTACGACTTCTAGATGTTCGTTCCATACTTGAATATGGTAGTCCTATATGGCTTCCTCTGACGGACTGTGGCAAAAAATCTCTGGAAAGAGTTCAAGCCCGATTTGTCAGACATCTTTTTCATAAGGAGAATGGCTTCTACCCCCTATATCCTTAAATGAGGACCTAGGGAATTTTTCTTTTTCTTCTACGACTTCTAGATCCCGAGATAAATCAATTTAAAAAAATACCAGTAAATCTTGAACTCTGACGTCACGGCATACGATGATGTCACATCAACTGTCCCGAGCAAAGCTCGCAGGCAACACATTAATGCGTTTGTGCGCATTGCTTGAACTCTGACGTCACGACTCTTTGATCTTTTTCATTAGAACGGCAAATAAAAATTGAATATTCGACCATTTGAAGTTACTTTTTCGGAGTTTTGACCTCAGATTTGGATTTTTCCCAACTTTTGAGAAATTTTCTTTGTTGAAAGTCGAATCTATTTTTCTTCTTCTTCTTCTTCTAGTTTAAAAACACTAGTAAATTTATTCCTTGGAACTCACTTCATTACTCTCGGAATGTTCATCCTCTTCTTCAGGCAGGGGCGGTCCCGCACTCCCCACGCTTCCAGTCGTACTACCACCTCCTCCCGACTTCTTCATCTCAGGGCAGGATATGGCGCGACGTACCCTGCTCTCTACCGGGGGGTACACATCTCGCGGACTAGGCAAACCTGGAACCAACACAACAATGTTAGCTTGGAGGGAATAATAATAATAGTGATTATTTATACTGCTCGCATAGGACTGAAAAGTCCCTTTAATGCAGCAGTAGGCCACTACTATTATTGTGGTCAAATTCTCAAATTATATTGAGGATAAAATTCCATACCTCGGCTGGGATTGAACCCACCCCACTTCAATCGAGTAGTTAATTAACGACCAGTGGCGACATTACCAGTAAAAAAATAGTATTAAAATATGGAAATTGATTGCAAAGGAGGCACTAAGTAATAATGTGATATCCACAAAAGTTGTGAAAAGGCTCTGCTTTAACACAAATAAATTCACGATTGGTTTTTTGATTTTGACGAAGTTAGATTACCCATAACTCCTCTTCCTTTTTCTTCACCATTTCCCGTGTAGGTCCCTACAGACGGGGTCGGCGTTTTTCGTCAGCCTCTCAATTAGCCCTAACTAGGAGGATTGCTTTGGGCTGACATTTGGTTTTGGCTGCAAATTTTACAAGTGGATGCCCTTCGCACTCAACCTTTGCTATTTCTTCAGCAAGGCTATTTCAACGGGTTACTTTCTGGTGTTCTCGTGTTGACCCAGCACCTAAATGGGAAGTATTGTGTCTCTTCTCGCCCGCTATTTCTTCAATAAATAAATTAAACAGCGAATATGTCACATGGTTACTCACAACTCACACAAGTTTTATAGGTTTCCAGGTCAAGAGGAAATCGAATGAGAATCAATAGAGCAACAGCTTAGAGGAAATTAGTGGAAAATCAGAATCAATACCTATATAAAAGGTCATAATATTATATGACCTTTGTATTACGGGTGGCACTTCTTGGATGGAAGGAAGAATGCCATAGGCATTAACCATCACTAAAAGCACTAAGTAATGCTATGATAGGATGATAGGCACAAAATTTGTGAAAAGGCTCTGCTTTAACACAAATAAATTCACGATTGGTTTTGATTTTGACGAAGTTAGATTACCCATAACTCCTCTTCCTTTTTCTTCACCATTTCCCGTGTACAGACGGGGTCGGCGTTTTTCGTCAGCCTCTCAATCAGCCCTAACTAGGGGGATTGCTTTGGACTGACATTTGGTTTTGGCTACAAATTTTACAAGTGGATGCCCTAACCTTGGCTATTTCTTTAGCAAGGGAAATTCAGGCTGGTATGCTCCCCGTTAAAAGTCCCCCAGCCAGACTAACCCATACTAAAGGTCATAATATTATATGACCTTTGTATTACGGGTGGCACTTCTTGGATGGAAGGAAGAATGCCATAGGCATTAACCCCACCCTTGATCAAACTTTATTTTGTACCTATATGTTCATTATGTTACCATTTGTAAATATTTATTCTGCAAATAAAGTTTGATCTAATCGTTTAATAATAAGAATGGAGGGTAGAAGCCTCATCACTAAACACTTTAGCATCTCTGTATTGTTTTGTACAAAGCTTAAGGTATGGTACGGTATCTTAAGGCTAAAAGAAATTGAGAAATCACAAGGTGGTCTCACCTCTAAATCTTCCTGGTATTTCTGTTTGACCGCGATGAACAGTTGTTTGAACTGAGCGATGGTTTTGTCTTTGGCTGCAAGCGTGGCTTCCAGTTTGATATTCATATTCCGTGTGGATTCCAAGTGATGTGTCTGCAGTTCATACAATCTATGTAGCTGCTCTATTTGATTCAGATAAGCTTCGTTGAATAGCGAGGAGTAGGCATACTCGTTCTTCATTTGAGCCAGGTAGCTCAGGATTTGTTTGAACTGAGCGATGGTTTTGTCTTTGGCTGCAAGCGTGGCTTCCAGTTTGATATTCACATTCCGTGTGGATTCCAAGTGATGTGTCTGCAGTTCATACAATCTGTGTAGCTGCTCTATTTGATTCAGATAAGCTTCGTTGAATAGCGAGGAGTAGGCATACTCGTTCTTCATTTGAGCCAGGTAGCTCAGGATGTCCTTGTATTTGGAATTCATTTCACCTGACAATGGAATAGGAGATTTTAGATAATAGAATAGGCGAACCCAAAAATTAAGCCTGGTATTCCTGAGTAAAAAACACCTTTCAACAAAGAAAAAAATCACATAACACCGAAGGAAAAATCACATAATCATATATAACCATTTCAAGTACTACTGTAAAACTCCTCAAGCCCCGTTCCCACTTGTCATTCGGGGGGAAAAAAATCGTGTCGTGTGTAGAGAGAACACTCTCATTTAAAAATCATTGCCTACTAAGACATTTCGTGTGGTTCGGGAAAAAATCGTGTCGTGTGTAGAGAGAACACTCTCATTTAAAAATCATTGCCTACTAAGACATTTTGTGTGGTCCGGAAAAAAATCGTGTCGTGTGTAGTGGAAACACTCTCATTTAAAAATCATTGCCTACTAAGACATTTTGTGGGGTTCGGGAAAAAATCGTGTCGTGTGTAGAGAGAACACTCTCATTTAAAAATCATTGCCTACTAAGACATTTCGTGTGGTTCGGAAAAAAATCGTGTCGTGTGTAGAGAGAACACTCTCATTTAAAAATCATGGCCTACTAAGACATTTCGTGTGGTTCGGAAAAAAATCGTGTCGTGTGTAGAGAGAACACTCTCATTTAAAAATCATGGCCTACTAAGACATTTCGTGTGGTTCGGAAAAAAATCGTGTCGTGTGTTCTGCAAGCGAAAAGAGAAGAAAGACAGAATAGAAAAAAGCCAGGCATTCCGAGAACGAACCTTTATGTAATTGTATACTTATTCCTACTGTTACTAAAAAAATAAAAGAATCAACACTGTGTAGTTCTGTAGGTATACGAATACCAATCTGTTGAGGATAAAATCCGCCCCGGGCGGAGCTCAAACCCGTGACATTACCTTCGTTTCTCTTGTTCTGCGTTAGTTTCTTGCTCTAGGGAGTCTAGGGTTTCACACCGGGTTTTACACTTGGCCATATCCTTACCTTTGTTTCTCTTGTTCTGCGTTAGTTTCTTGCTCTAGGGTTTCACACAGGGTTTTACACTTGGCTATATCTTACCTTCGTTTCTCTTGTTCTCCGTTAGTTTCTTGCTCGAGGGTTTCACACCGGGTTTTACACTTGGCTATATCTTACCTTCGTTTCTCTTGTTCTGCGTTAGTTTCTTGCTCTAGGGTTTCACACCGGGTTTTACACTTGGCTATATCTTACCTTCGTTTCTATTGTTCTGCGTTAGTTTCTTGCTCTAGGGTTTCACACCGGGTTTTAAACTTGGCTATATCTTACCTTCGTTTCTCTTGTTCTCCGTTAGTTTCTTGCTCTAGGGTTTCACACCGGGTTTTACCCGGTGTTATGAATCCATAGATGAGGGAGTCTTTCCTGATTGTCTTAAACTAAGTAAAGTTATTCCAATATATAAGAAAAAAGGATGTAAAACAGAGGCTCTAGGGTTTCACACCGGGTTTTACACTTGGCTATATCTTACCTTCATTTCTCTTGTTCTGCGTTAGTTTCTTGCTCTAGGGTTTCACACCGGATTTTAAACTTGGCCATATCTTACCTTCGTTTCTCTTGTTCTCTGTTAGTTTCTTGCTCTAGGGTTTCACACCGGATTTTACACTTGGCTATATCTCACCTTCGTTTCTCTTGTTCTGCGTTAGTTTCTTGCTCTAGGGTTTCACACCGGGTTTTACACTTGGCCATATCTTACCTTCGTTTCTCTTGTTCTCTGTTAGTTTCTTGCTCTATCAATTTCAATTTCAATTTACACTTGGCTATATCTCACCTTCGTTTCTCTTGTTCTGCGTTAGTTTCTTGCTCTAGGGTTTCACACCGGGTTTTACACTTGGCTATATCTCACCTTCGTTTCTCTTGTTCTCCGTTAGTTTCTTGCTGTAGGGTTTTACACCGGGTTTTACACTTGGCTATATCTTACCTTCGTTTCTCTTGTTCTGCGTTAGTTTCTTGCTCTAGGGTTTCACACCGGGTTTTACACTTGGCTATATCTCACCTTCGTTTCTCTTGTTCTCCGTTAGTTTCTTGCTCTAGGGTTTCACACCAGGTTTTACACTTGGCTATATCTTACCTTCGTTTCTCTTGTTCTGCGTTAGTTTCTTGCTCTAGGGTTTTACACTTGGCCATATCTTACCTTCGTTTCTCTTGTTCTGCGTTAGTTTCTTGCTCTAGGGTTTCACACCGGGTTTTACACTTGGCCATATCTTACCTTCGTTTCTCTTGTTCTGCGTTAGTTTCTTGCTCTAGGGTTTCACACCGGGTTTTAGAACGAGATCATACATATATACCATTTCAAGTAGGTACTACTGTAAAACTCCTCAAGCCCCGTTCCCACTTGTCATTCGGGGGGAAAAAAATCGCGTCGTGTGTAGAGAGAACACTTTCATTTAAAAATCATTGCCTACTAAGACATTTTGTGGGGTTCGGAAAAAAAATCGTGTCGTGTGTAGAGAGAACACTCTCATTTAAAAATCATTGCCTACTAAGACATTTTGTGTCCTTTAATATACGTATTGTTTTGTACAAAGCTTATGGTACCTGAGATCAATCAATGTGATTTCTCAATACTTAAGCCTTAAGATACCATGTTTTACTGACAGTATATTACAATACTTACAGTATATTACGTGTAATATACTGTGTAATATACTGTAAGTAAAACATGGTATCTTAAGGCTAAATATTGAGAAATCACATTGAATGACGTACGTATCACAAGTAGGGGGTTGTAGAGAGAACACTCTCATTTAAAAATCATTGCCTACTAAGACATTTTGTGTGGTTCGGAAAAAAATCGTGTCGTGTGTAGTGGAAACACTTTCATTTAAATTAGCTACATTGCCTCCGGGACATTCGGGGAAAAAAATCGGATGAACAAAATCATTGCCTACTAAGACATTTTGTGTGGTTCGGAAAAAAATCGTGTCGTGTGTAGAGAGAACACTCATTTAAAAATCATTGCCTACTAAGACATTTTGTGCGGTTCGGAAAAAAAATCGTGTCGTGTGTAGTGGAAACACTTTCATTTAAATTTTAAATTAGCTACATTGCCTCCGGGACATTCGGGGAAAAAATCGGATGAAACTCACGACAAGTAAGAACGACAAGTAACTCACCTAGGATGATAATTTCCTTCTGAAGATAACTCAGGTCGTTAGGACTCCAAGGTCGTTACTCACCTAGGATGATAATTTCCTTCTGAAGATAACTCAGGTCGTTATTAAGGCGTTTATTTTCCAAGATGGCCGCCTTGTAATGTTCCATCTCGTTGTTTGAATCGAACAGTTTGGCTTTCGTCTCGTGAAGAATTTGGTTTAGGATGCTGAAAATATAAACACAACATGTTTCTTTTATTAGTTTTTTATTTGTGCAAACAATATTCAGGACTGTTTAGCGCAAGTCAAAACCTAAAACTTGACTACCACAACAACACCACCGAGTTTTTCGTTGAGAAAGAGATATTTTTATTGCTATTATTGTTTTTACACAAATAAATTCACGATTTTTTTTTTAGTTTCTTTTATTAGTTATTTATTTGTGCAAACAATGTTCAGGAGTGTTTAGCGCAAGTCAAAACCTAAAACTTGACTACCACAACACCACCGAGTTTTTATTTATTTTTTGATAGAGGGAACTGTTACCGCTAAGGTCTTATCGTTCTGCAAGCGAAAAGATAAGAAAGACAGGATAGAAAAAAGCCAGGCATTCCGAGAACGAACCTTTATTGTATACTTATTCCCACTGTTACTAAAAAATAAAAGAATCAACACTGTGTAGTTCTGTAGGTATACCAATACCAATCTGTTGAGGATAAAATCCGACCCGGGCGGAGCTCAAACCCGCGACATTACCTTCGTTTCTCTTGTTCTGCGTTAGTTTCTTGCTCTAGGGTTTTACACCGGGTTTTACACTTGGCCATATCTCACCTTCGTTTCTCCCTCGTGTTACCCCAGCACCTAAATGGGAAGTATGGTGTCTCTTCTCGCCCATCTGATGAGGGGCATACTACAGGGGGATGGGCATGCTACGTATGTTCGACTTACTTGTGGTACGTCAGTATTTCCCACGTCATAGCTTGGATCAGTTTGTAGTAGATTATAGTATTACTTACTTGTGGTACGTCAGTATTTCCCACGTCATAGCTTGGATCCGCTTGTAGTAGATTATAGTACTGGTTCATGAAAGGTTCTAGTCTGCGGTTCAAATCATTAAGCTGAGCTATAATAGCGGCCATACATTATATTGGAACATTAGCTTGTATAGTTCCTCACATTTCTCTATTGCTATGATTGTAAACAGTCAGTGATTGCACAATCTATCATAATTGATCAAATGATCGCCTACACATGTATAAGTTATTAATATCACCATTCAGTAAGTACATGAGTAACCCGAGATACCCTCTGTACTTACCGATACTCCAGTCCAACAATATTTCCTGTGTGTCTGTCCCCAAAGTCCCCATAGAAGGATCTCAAGGACTTATCCAAACCCGGTTGACCTATATATCAAATTAAAGCTCTTTTTAAAGCTCTCTCCACTATCCTCTGTTCACTGCTTCCTCTCTTCTCCATCCTTTCTCTCTCAAATCATTTTGCAGCTTATCTTTCTTCCCTCATTCAGTCTCTCCACACTCTTACCAATATGACTCTCATCTCATAAATGCAAGGTTAAACTTACCTCGTGCATCCTCAGTGGTGCAGTGGTTAATGTATTGGACTTTGGATCTGGAGGTTGGTGGTTCGAGTTCAAGTCAAGTCATAAAATTTATCTAGGTGTAATAATTGGGGAACGATATTTGTGACAAACATTTCAGTATGCTTTACACAATTAAAAAATCCTTTTTTTATCTTACCTCGTGCATCCATCAGATCCGCAGGAAATGCCATGGCACCCAAATACATGGTATTATCCGAACCTCTCACTCGTCTTCCTCTAGCGCCTCCTCCGGCTACAAACCTCTTTCCTCCCACATCCAGTCTCTCCACACTCTTACCAATATGACTCTCATCTCATAAATGTAAGGTTAAACTTACCTCGTGCATCCTCGGTGGTGCAGTGGTAATGTATTGGAGTTTGGATCTGGAGGTTGGTGGTTCGAGTTCAAGTCAAGTCATAAAATTTATCTAGGTGTAATAATATTGGGGAACGATATTTGTGACAAACATTTCAGTATGCTTTACACAATTAAAAAATCCTTTTTTTTTATCTTACCTCGTGCATCCATCAGATCCGCAGGAAATGCCATGGCACCCAAATACATGGTATTGTCCGAACCTCTCACTCGTCTTCCTCTAGTGCCTCCTCCGGCTACAAACCGCCACACACCGCCCTCTCCCATACCCATGTGATCCACGGATGTGGTACCTCCATCGGGATCTCCTCGGGAACTAGACGAAGGGGGTGCTCGCTCCACCAGGTGAATCACTTTGCCGTGTACATCTGAATTAGAAACAAAATTATCATTAGTCTCCTGCGTCCTTTAGTTGAGTATACTCAATTCAAACTCAAGGGATTTTTCAACATGCTAGGTATATTTTTTACCTCCTAGTGTCGAGCATACTATACACAGCTTCTCAAAATGTAACCTCCTTGGAGTTAACACTACCTTGTTGAGTATACTCAACACTTGGGATTTAAGCATTATCAAGATTGAAAAGATCCTTTAGTTGAGTATACTCAACTCAAACTCAAAGGATTTTTCAACATGCTAGGTATATTTTTTACCTCCTAGTGTCGAGTATATGTATACTATACACAACTTCTCAAAATGTAACCTCCTTGGAGTTAACACTACCTTGTTGAGTATACTCAACACTTGGGATTTAAGCATTATCAAGATTGAAAAGAAAGTAAAAACTCCGAAAAAGTGTCTAAAGAAAAGGTCGATTCCTACGTAAACATAAGTGAAAATCCAAATCTAAACTCAAAACTCCGAAAAAGTGTCTTAAGAAAAGTTTGATTCCTTTTAAAGTCAAAACTCCGATAGAGCAATCAGTGTGTGACTGAGTGAATGAATCTCCCTTAAAGAGGTTGGATAGAGGGAACTGTAACTGCCAAGGTCTTATCGTCCCGAAATCGAAGAGAGAAGACAGGATAGGAGAAAGCCAGTCGTTCCGAGAACGAACCCCGGGCGGAAATTGAACCAGTGACCTAGTGCTTACAAGACAGACGCGCTACCCTCCAAGCTAACTAGACTGTAGGTGAGTGACTGGATACTAACCTCTACAATAACAGGCACGGGAGCATGGAGCACAGCCGAGTGTTGTATAAGCACAGGCCGACAGCGCAATACTCGGCCCGCCCCTGGTTGTCTCGAGAATGAGCACACTATGTCACTCAGTGCATGGTAGGAGTGCGCCAGGGAGTGCATGATCTCCGATATAGACCGGAACAGCACATCCGCTTCAGCCGCGGTGCGAGGATAATCATCCGCGGGCAGCGATGCTGGGGTGCTACCCGGGACAGAGTTACTGACTGGCGGGACACAGGAGCTCGCATCGGGCGTTGTAGAACCCGTACTAGCAGGGACAGTATTACTGGCGGGAGGGACACCACTTGCCGCGCCAGCGGGAGGAACTGAAGCGGTGTTACTGACTGGCGGGACACAGGAGTTCACACCGGGCGTTGTAGTGCCCGTACTAGCCAGGACACTTGCACTGGCGGGAGGGACACCACTAGCGGGTTGTGTTGGGGTAGGTGTAGTGGTGTTGGAGGGTGGGACTCCCGTACTTGCTGGGGTGCCTTCTGTTGTTGTCTGAGAATCAGATAAAAGAAAAAAAAATTACACAGGATTCGAGCAGGATAATATACCTATACGTTCTATTCTGTTTAGTGATGGGTAAATACCCGGGTACTTATTTTTGGGGTAAATACCCTGGGTATTTACCCAGGTAAATACCCAATTTTTATAAATACCTTATATAAATATAGAGTAATATAGAATTGCCAAATGACCTAGCATAAAATTTGTCTTTTGACATTATATCTATCTTGTTCATCCTGCTCTAAAAAAAATCTTTTACCTACATTTAGAGCTCCCATGGCGTAGTGGTCACTGTGCTCACCTTGCACGCGGGAGACCCGGTTTTGATTCCCGGCGGGTTCAAGAAATTTGCATCATGTAAATGATTGATTCCGTGACTGGCTGTTGTGGGGCCCACTCAGCCTTGTGAGGAAAATGAGTAGCTATGACATATTAATGCACATAGCAACCGGTGCCAGCATGGTAGGTAAACCTTGGATTTTAGGATTGTTGAGATATTGGGAAAAATCCTACAATGCTGCAGTGACCACCAAAGTTGTGACATAATAACACAAAGAAACTGCATTTACCTACATTTAGAACAGTCCTAAGCAAATATCTTCTCTTGTATCCTAGAAATATTTTTTTCAAGTTTCAGTGAATAAAGGAAACTGGAACAAAGAGAAAAAATGTTGGTATTTGACCAAAGCAAATATCTTCTCTTGTATCCTAGAAA
This sequence comes from Diaphorina citri, assembly GCF_000475195.1. Classification (NCBI taxonomy): domain Eukaryota; kingdom Metazoa; phylum Arthropoda; class Insecta; order Hemiptera; family Psyllidae; genus Diaphorina; species Diaphorina citri. Next base: position 172,628 of record NW_007377915.1, on the reverse strand, counting down.
TATTTTTTTCGAGTTTCAGTGGATAAAGGAAACTGGAACAAAGAGAAAAAATTTTGGTATTTGACCAATCTTATGAAAGTTAACTCTAATACTTACTGTATTGAGTAAGTTTGTTCTCATCAACCAAGACTCGTCCACAATAGATCAAACGTTGAACATCAGGGGCAATGTTCACTGACTCGGCAATGTGTTCTTTCAGCTGCCTGACAGTGTACTGAAAAAATAATGAAAAAGCAAAGGAATTTAAGTACATGGTCCATATTTTCTCTCTTCATTTTACACTTCAAACAACTCGTGAAAAGTTATGTATACGTAGGTACCTTCCTTATTTAATCTCATAGATATAATACCAGGTTTCACCAGTGTGCACTGCTCTGTGTTAATTTTATGTAGGGTTTTTTGAAACAAGTTTCACAAAACATGTTGCATGAAATGTGTTTCACTAGTGTGCATATCACCTAATGTAAGGGGACTAATGGCCGATGTTGGGTTCTAAACTTGCTTGTGGGAACGAAAAATCCTACAATGCTGCAGTGAGCACCATAGTTGTGATATAATAACACAAAGAAACTGCATTTACCTATATTTAGAACAGTCCTAAGCAAATATCTTCTCTTGTATCCTAGAAATATTTTTTTCAAGATTCAGTGAATAAGGGAAACTGGAACAAAGAGAAAAAATGTTGGTATTTGACCAATCTTATGAAAGTTAACTCTAATACTTACTGTATTGAGTAAGTTTGTTCTCATCAACCAAGACTCGTCCACAATAGATCAAACGTTGAACATCAGGGGCAATGTTGACTGACTCGGCAATGTGTTCTTTCAGCTGCCTGACAGTGTACTGAAAAAATAATAAAAAAGCAAAGGAATTTAAGTACTTGGTCCATATTTACTTTCTTCATTTTACACTTTAAACAACTTGTTGAAAAGTTATGTACATATAGATACCTTCCTTATTTAATCTCATAGATATAATACCAGGTTTCACCAGTGTGCACTGCTCTGTGTTAATTTTATGTAGGGTTTCTTGAAACAAGTTTCACAAAACATCTTGCATGAAATGTGTTTCACTAGTGTGCATATCACCTAATGTAAGGGGACTAATGGCCGATGTTGGGTTCTAAACTTGCTTGTGGGAAGTTGCATGAAATGTGTTTCACTAGTGTACAATATTGTACATATCACCTAATGTAAGGGGACTAATGGCCGATGTTGGGTTCTAAACTTGCTTGTGGGAAATAAACTTATTGGAAAGGAAAATTTGTTGGAATTGTACTTGTTGGAAGGAAAAAAGGAAATTTATTTGAAGGAAAATTGGGATGTACAGGATTTGGACATTTGTCTTGAAAACTTAATTTTTATGTTGTTTTGGGAAACAGTAAACAACTTGGTTGCCTAGCAACATGATGTAAACATCAGGCAATCCGTTGATTGGAACCAATTAGGCAGGAGGTGCGGTACTTGTGCAGAAGTCACGTCCGTGGAATATTGCTACCAAAGGAACTGGCATAAACAAGCAGTGACCAGTGTTATTATAGGGTTAGGTTAAATGCAAGAAGGAGTTTTCACAATTAGACGTTGAAAAGTTATGTATACGTAGGTACCTTCCTTATTTAATCTCATAGATATAATACCAGGTTTCACCAGTGTGCACTGCTCTGTGTTAATGTTGAAAAGTTATGTACATAGTCCTGCCATAAGTTCTGTTACAAATTGTTCACTTTATATTTTCCGTTAGCCTCAATGGAAATACTTGCAACCAAATTTAATGTGAACAGTGAATACTAAGCTTCGTTATGTGGCTCGGTTTGTGTTTGGACATTTGTCTTGAAAACTTAATTTTTGTGTTGTTTTGGGAAACACTAAACAACTTGGTTGCCTAGCAACATGATGTAAACATCAGGAAATCCATTGATTGGAACCAAAAATTAGGCAGGAGGTTCGGTACTTGTGCAGAAGTCTCGTCCGTGGAATATTGTCCAGTTTTATTATAGGGTTAGGTTAAATGCAAGAAGGAGTTTTCACAATTAGAGTAGTGATTAGTGTTATTATAGGGTTAAGTGATTAGTGTTATTATAGGGTTAAATACAAAAAGGAGCTTTTCTTTTCCATGGACATGACTTCTGCATAGTTACCGGAGGTTCAACAGTAGGTTCCGAATAGCTAATGTCAATGAATTTAAATGCTTTGTCAAACTTACATCCTCAGGCACTGTGAAATCCCGGTTCTGGGAGTCAAGAGTTTTGATGTTATATTCATTATTCTGTAGATGCAAACAGGATTTCATAAAGAATGGAATTGGTTGGACTTTATTATCTTATAGAAGAGACACGAATGGAGGTCAAAGACCCTGTGGTCTGTGAAGACTGTGGAGTAAGTTACCTAAGGTGTGAGGAGCTGATAAGATTACTTATTAATGTTCAATTCCTCTCTCATCCTCTTCATCGTGATCACATTTGTAGAAAAAAAAAGAACCCGCGATCTTGTAATACAAGCGCGCTACCTAGGTTAGCTTAAGAGAAAAGACTTACTGGCTAGCTGGTGCAGCAGCAGGAGCAGGTGTGGTCTCAGCAGGGGGAGAGGGGGAGGGGACTGGTTCTGTTTCCATGGTGACAGGACTGGCTGTGTCAGGTCTGGGCTCGTCAGGGCCGGACGGTGAAAGCACAATGGGACTGATAGGGGACTCTGCATCCTCCATCATATCCTCGTTGTCTGCCCCGCTTGTGTTCCGAATCTGATTGAAGTATGCATCTGCCTTGTAAGTGCTACAGGTTCACTTCCCACGTGAGGTGGATTTTATCCTAAATAGATAAAGACCATTCTTGGAAAGGCAGAACGGTCCTTCAGTCTGTCTGATAGTTTCACTCTAGCTCTTCAGACCATTCTCATAAAATCAAGTTTGTAGCTTGGTAAAGTGAGTTTCACTCCCTTATTATAGGATTTTTTAAGTTAGAGAATTTAAGTGATATTAGAACATTAGCTTGTAGTTCCTCACATTTCTCGATTGCTATGATTGTAAACAGTCAGTGATTGCCAGTTTGAGAAATGATTATTTATCAATGGGAACAGTTTGAGAAATGATTATCCATGGAAACCAAAAATGCTTGGAAAGTTGGAGAACATCATCTATTTGAAGATTAAATACATAGCTCGAATGGGGCGAGAAGAAATTACCATAAGAAAGAAGATCTATGAGAGAATGAATTAGCCTAGACCTGAGCTGTTTCCTCCCCGGCCGACACAAACTTTAACTATTTTGCTAAAGTTAGACGAGGAGGATTCAGCTAAAAGTCTATTGAGCTCGAGATGGAATTCTGTGATATCCACAAAAATTGCGAATAAGTTTCTTCTTTTTCTTGTACTTACTTACTTTCCTTGTCCAATGTCAATGTCAAATATTGTGCCACTGTGTTGCATTCTTCATTGCGGTTGACAGTTTGAGAAATGATTATTTATCAATAGGAACAGTTTGAGAAATGATTGTCCATGGAAACCAAAAATGCTTGGAAAGTTGGAGAACATCATCTATTTGAAGATTAAATAGCTCGAATGGGGCGAGAAGAAATTACCATAAGAAAGAAGATCTAAGAGAGAATGAATTACCCTAGACCTGAGCTGTTTCCTCCCCGGCCGACAGAAACTTTAACTATTTTGCTAAAGTTAGACGAGGAGGATTCAGCTAAAAGTCTATTGAGCTCGAGATGGAATTCTGTGATATCCACAAAAATTGCGAATAAGTTTCTTCTTTTTCTTGTACTAGCTTACTTTCCGTGTTCGGATAAACCAATGTCATTTGTCATATGTCAATGCCAAATATTGTGCCACTGTGTTGCATTCTTGATTGCGGTTTCATTGGCTGCTTGTTGTGTACAGGACAGACCAGTAAGTGGACCATATCCTGTAAATCCCCGCATGTGCATATTGTGCATGTGTTGACCGAACGATAGAGAGGTCTACATTTTAAACTGGACAGTTTTCCTTACCTTCAATAGTAATATCAATAGTTTCCTCGGCTTGTGGTTCACTGCTTGTATTATCTCCCATGGCTGCTCATTGCGGTTTCATTGGCTGCTTGTTGTGTACAGGACAGACCGGCCAGTAAGTTGACCATATCCTGTAAAGCCTCGCATGTGCATGTGTTGACGAACGATAGAGAGGTCTACATTTTAACCGGACAGTTTTCCTTACCTTCAATAGTAATATCAATGGTTTCCTCGGCTTGTGGTTCACTGCTTGTATTATCTCCCATGGCTGCTGAGACAGCTGATACTAGAGCTGCTGCTGTAGCTGCTCGTGTCGCCAATTCTAGATTACTCTCATCATTATCCTCACTCTGTGTGTCACTGGAACAATCAGAACGCCAGCCTAGTTATTTCATTTGATCCTACCACGTTTCATTTGAATTGGACAAACCATTTGGTGCCTAGTTATTGTACAGACAAGTCAAATGCATCATCGAGTTGAGAATAATTTACTTCTTAAATTGATCCTACCACATTTCCTTTGAATTGGACAAACCATTTCCATTTGGTGCCTAGTTATTGTGTAACAAAAACACAGACAAGTCAAATGTATCATCGAGTTGAGAATAATTTACTTCTTACATTGCTCTTTATCCAATAATCGTTAGGACAACACTCTTTTTATATCTAAAGTCAATGTCAAGTCACCTAAGTTTACCGATTTATCAAAGACACACTCTTCTCATTATTAAAAAAAAGACATTTAAAATCTGTTTTTTAGTTTTTCAGTAGAATTACTTACGAAGTACTATCCCGTCTGGAAACGCCAGGAGTCGGAGTGGGTGATTGAATCCTACCACATTTCCTTTGAATTGGACAAACCATTTGGTGCCTAGTTATTGTACAGACAAGTCAAATGCATCATCGAGTTGAGAATAATTTACTTCTTAAATTGCTCTTTATCCAATAATCGTTAGGACAACACTCTTTTTATATCTAGAGTCAATGTCAAGTCACCTCAGTTTACCGATTTATCAAAGACACACTCTTCTCATTGTTAAAAAAAGACATTTAAAATCTGTTTTTTTAGTTTTTCAGTAGAATTACTTACGAAGTACTATCCCGTCTGGAAACGCCAGGAGTCGGAGTGGGTGATTGAGATGATGCAGGTTCCGCAGTTGTAGTGGCCGCCTCTGAACCCGAAGACCGCGGGTTCTCCAGACGTGCCAGGTTGCGTGACACTTGATTGAGCATGCTGCGAGCTACCAGGAGCCGACTACGAGTCAGACATGGTCGCGCCTGTGGCAAGCTCATACCTGCAGCGAGAGGGATATTACAGGACATTGGTGTAGTGGGCAACACACTCGCCTGATAAACAGGAGGACATGGGTTCAATCCCAGCAAAAAGCATGGGATTTTATCTTTTTAGTCCGTCCTTCCTTTAATAAAAGGTATAGGGACGGACTATTGTAGTCGCTTCGGTATCCGTCTGTCTGTGTGTCTGTCCTATATATCAAATTGAAGCTCTTTTTAAAGGCCAGAAAGCCAATAAACCAAAAAAATGTTTTTTGGGGGATTTTTTTCACATTTTCTCACACAAATGAGCTCTGATCATGAAATTTGTTGCGACGACCTATGAACTCAAAGTGAGAAAGTTTTAGATAACACTTCAGTCGATAATTTAAGATCGGTTTTAGCGTCACCTATGTTAAGCTACGCCGAGCAAGGCCAATAAAAGTGTAGTGGCCAACACACTCGCCTGATAAACAGGAGGACATGGGTTCAATCCCAGCAAAAAGCATGGGATTTTATCTATTTAGTCCGTCCTTCCTTTAATAAAAGGTATAGGGACGGACTATTGCAGTCGCTTCGGTATCCGTCTGTCTGTCTCTGTGTCTGTCCCCATAGAAGGACTTATCCAAACCTGGTTGACCTATATATGAAATTAAAGCTCTTTTTAAAGGCCAGAAAGCCAATAAACCAAAAAAATGTTTTTTGGGGGATGTTTTTCACATTTTCTCACACAAATGAGCTCTGATCTTGAAATTTGTTGCGACGACCTATGAACTCAAAGCGAGAAAGTTTTAGATAACTACCGTCATTGACAAACAAAAGAAAAAAAAATGCACTCATATTTATTTCTTTAAATTTCTGATGTCCTCGTGTTGACCCAGCACCTAAGTGGGAAGTATTGTGTCTCTTATCGCCCATCTCATGAAGGGCATACTACGGAATGGGCATGCTACGTATGTTCGACTTACTTGTGGTACGTCAGTATTTCCCACGTCATAGCTTGGATCAGCTTGTAGTAGATTATAGTACTGGTTCATGAAAGGTTCTAGTCTGCGGTTCAAATCATTAAGCTGAGCTATAATAGCGGCCATACATTGGGGTCGGGCGGGCTGACCTCTCTGTTGTTGGGATGATGGAGCCGGGGGGGCCGTGTCAGTGTTTGGTGTCTCTACCGTAGGTCTGAAATAAATATAGTTACTTTATGATGGGGCCGTGTCAGTGTTTAGTGTCTCTACCGTAGGTCTGGAATAAATATAGTTACTTTATGATGGGGCCGTGTCAGTGTTTGGTGTCTCTACCATAGGTCTGGAATAAATATAGTTACTTTATGATGGGGCCGTGTCAGTGTTTGGTGTCTCTACCGTAGGTCTGGAATAAATATAGTTACTTTATGATGGGGCCGTGTCAGTGTTTGGTGTCTCTACCGTAGGTCTGGAATAAATATAGGTACTTTATGATGGGGCCGTGTCAGTGTTTGGTGTCTCTACCGTAGGTCTGAAATAGTTCATGTATATTCATTATTCTGTAGATGCAAACAGGATTTCATAAAGAATGGAATTGGTTCGACTTTATTCTTATAGAATAGACACGAATGGAGGTCAAAGACCCTGAGGTCTGTGAAGACTGTGGAGTAAGTTACCTAAGATGTGAGGAGCTGATAAGATTACTTATTAATGTTCAATTCCTCTCTCATCCTCTTCATTGTGATCACATTTGTAGAAGTAAGATTGTTATCGAAAAAACAATGGGGATGTAAAAAAGAAAAGAAAAATAGAACCCGCGACCTAGAGCTTGTAATACAAGCGCGCTACCTAGGTTAGCTTAAGAGAAAAGACTTACTGGCTAGCTGGTGCAGCAGCAGGAGCAGGTGTGGTCTCATAATATTTCCAACAGTTACTGAGTAAACATGAAGAGATCACTACACCAAATGAGGTGAAAACATTCCAATCAACTGGTTTAAAGTTCTAGCACTATTTCTGAACGGATTTCTTATCACTTTTTAACACTTTTTACACACAAATATTTGAGTGAAATTGTCTGATGAAAAGTGGGGGTAAAGTTGACCAACTTGTGTGTCAAGAGTGAATGGGGTAGGTACACAGAATTTTGATAGCTCAACTGTAATTTCTGGTGTTTAAGTAGAAAGTAATGGATTAGCTATTCAATAAAATGTAGAGTGTGGGAAAATCGAAACTATCGGAAAAGTCAAAGATTCAGGAAAAAAGATGAATTTTCTTTTTTTTTTCAAAAATAAAAAAAAATGTCTGAAATTACATGAGAGAAGCGAGCAACGAATAAGAAAATTGAGCAGCAACTTTTTGCACCGAAAAAAGTTGTTGTACGCAGGGGTTCCCAAACAAGGAGGCTAGAAGGCTGTGGAGTGGACGCATTCGTTCGTTTAAAAATACAAAAATAAAAAAAATGTCTGAAATTACATGAGAGAAGCGAGCAACGTATAAGAAAATTGAGCAGCAACTTTTTGCAATGTGCACCGAAAAAAGTTGTTGTACGCAGGGGTTCCCAAACAAGGAGGCTAGAAGGCTGTGGAGTGGACGCATTCGTTCGTTTAAAAATAGTGAAGCCGTTTTTGAGGGGCCTGTTCCCATTATTTGTCGTTCGGAAAAAAATCACTCATTTAAATTACATTGCCTACAGGAACAGGATATTCATTTTTTTCCCCCCCATAACTGGCCACCCGCCTCACCTGTTCCACAAAGAACTTCTTCGCCCGGAAAGGCTGTAATAAATATCCCCTTAAACATTTTGAGTGTAAAACCAGTGTAATAGAGCAGCAATTTGAGAAAAACACCGCGGGATAACGATTAGATAACCTCCTTAAACACTTATAAAACACCGGTTGTAGACGGGCTATGTCCGCCCCGAACACCCATTTTTATCCCCGTATACGTGTTTTATACCCAAGTGGAAAAGCAGTGTAAAATGAGGGTACAACTAGTGTTTTACCATCGAGTGTACTGGCGGTTGAAAACACTGCCTTTACACTATCTCAAGCCAATAAATTATACCAGTATTACCAGTTTATTTTAACGGTTTTACTGACGTATTACACCAATTTTCCCAGCTCCCAGGGGGGGGGGGGACATATGTACAATAATTATGCTCTTGCACAATCTCTCCTACAATATTGTATTGCATCATGGGGTGGTGCATACCAAAACACAATAAACAGACTTAAACGGACGCAAAACATTTTACTTAGGATTATACTGAAGAAACCTCGACTATTTCACACTGACGACCTATACCAAATACTAGATGTACCTAACTTACAGGACCTTTATATTTACAAAATAACCATTTACTCATGCAAGTACTTTACTGACTGGACACTTACTCAGACAACTACACGACAGACAAGACACACAGGACTTATTAGGACTGAGAAGGTAAATAAGTCTTTATACAAGAGGCATTTCTGTTTTCTCGGTAAAAAGCTATGCAATATTCTGACGAATGAAATACTAAATGAAAATAACATTGTAAGACTCAAACGTTTGATTAAAATCTGGATGAGGGATAAACATCATACACAATTTATAAACGAAAATTTGTAAATAATAATAAAAAGGGAACAAGTAGGTACGATACCTAAATAAGAATAAATAAATTAATATAAACTCAAACAATATAGACTGTAAATAGATAAATACGGGGAAATAATAAGGATTATTAATACAAAATTAAATACTGCAGAAAACTGCAAAAAATATATATTTTTACAACATTTAACTGAGATATAACACATCCCCAATAAGGGGAAACAATATCTCAGTATAACTCAGTTTATAATTTTTTTACATAGGTAACTAAACATCTTTTATGTATATTTTGTTCTCTATGTATATGTCTCTATGTATAAACATTGTTATCTATGTATATGTATAAATTGTATATGTACCATAAATAAAGAGTAATATGTTGAAAAAAAAAAAAAAAAAATTGCCTAATAGTGCTTGTTTATACTGCTCGCATAGGACTGGAAAGTCCCTTTACTCCAGCAGTAGAGGCTACTACTATTACTGTGGTCAAATTCTCAAATTCTCAAATACTCAAATTATATTGAGGATAAAATTCCATACCTCATCTGGGATTGAACCCACGTCCTCCTGTTTACCAGGCGAGCGCCTTGACCACTACACCACCGAGGCAGGTGCTGTAGTGGGAATACCTTCTGTACAATATAATTCCAACTTAAGTTTGCTTGGAGGGGCGCGTCAGACTTGTAAGCGCTAGATCGGGGGTTTGATTCTCGCCCAGGGCGAACTTTATTCTAATTTTCAATTTCGCGTTTACAAGAGCTCCGTTGTTGCAGTAGGTACCCTCACCATCGTAGAAGCCTCCATGTACCCTCTACGATTACCTAGGAAGGTAGTGCTGTAGATCGCGGGTTCGATTCCCGCCCAGGGTGAACTTTATTCTAAACAGATAAGCTAGTTAAGTTAAAGACAAAAAGTCCACTTTTATACACCCTTACTTACAGTTGAAGAGCAGTCTAATCACCTATATTGTTTGAACTTTGAACTACTATATCTTATTCCAAAAAGACAGTACCTAGTGTTAGTGTGTCATTCAATAAGTAGTTAAAGACAAAAAGTCCACTTTTATACACCCTTACTTACAGTTGAAGAACAGTCTAATCACCTATATTGTTTGAACTTTGAACTACTATATCTTATTCCAAAAAGACAGTACCTAGTGTTAGTGTGTCATTCAATAAGGTGTAGAACTTGCTTGTATGAATCTCTTCTTGAACTTATTTCCTACACTTGTAACCAAGAATACTTTGGTACATTTGTACTTATTTCAGGTAGCTTGCTTGTGTAGGCAATTTTAAATATAGAAACACCTAGCTCTATAGGTATTCATGCAAGGTTTGGGAGAAACATCAAAACTTTTCCGAGGGGGCTTGATGGTCTCTAGCACTCTAGCCAAGATTACTTGCCCTGTCCTGAACTACAGTCAACCATCATGAGGTTCTGAGCTTTTCCTTTAAAGTATGATAATCCCTTTCAAGATTACTTGCCCTGTCCTGAACTACAGTCAACCATCATGAGGTTCTGAGCTTTTCCTTTAAAGTATGATAATCCCTTTTGAACCTCCAGCTAGCCTGGTGGTGTATTTGTGTAGCCAGGCCAGTGGTAATGTGTTCTTCATATCTTTATGGTTTCAGGTTCCCAAAAGATGAAAAGAGAAGAAAACAATGGGTGGTAGCTACTCGGAGGAAGGGGTTTGAACCCTCTAAATATTCTGTTCTATGCCAGAAACATTTCCTTCCTACTGATTTTCATCAAATACCAGGGGAGGGCTACAAACCTGCTTTAAAACCAGATGCAGTACCATCTGTATTCCCAGCATTTCCATCATATTATCAAATCCCCACTAAAAAGGATAGGCGAAGCTTGCCCAGGCACTCAAGACCTGAAGAACCAATGCCCTCAACATCAACTGACCCACTTCCATCTGCATTGGAAACTGGAAGAGACATGTTGGAAGATGTAAGTGATGTTGAGGATGTTGTAGTGGAAGAATTGGGCATTGAAAGTTTAACCACCAATGATCAAAATGTGCAAACTGATTTAACCATGAAAAACATAAGTGCCTTAAACAAGAAATGTGCCATTTTAAAGCGTAAACAATTATTTTATGCAAGAAAAATAAAAACATTGAAACAAAATGTAAAAAGAAAAACTAAAAAAATCAAAAATCTAAAGGAATTGACCAAATCATTGAAGAAAAAAGGCCTTGCTGGGGATGACCTAGAAAATTTAATTCTCAGTGAGTTTTCCGGGATTAGTAAGGAGATATTCTCCAATGTGCATCGGAATGCAAAAGTTGTGAGAGGAGGTCAAAGGTACTCACAGGAACTAAAGAAATTTGCCTTGACCCTCTACTACAATTCACCCCAAGCCTACAGGTTTTGCAGGTAAGATTTTTTTTTTTTTTTTAGAAAACTTTTAATTAGAAAGGAAGGTTGAATAAAAATAGGCTTGGGTTCGAATCCAGGTGGGGGCAATAATTTGTCACCCCAGTTTGGATGTGTTTGGACCCACTTGGTCTCATAAAGACATTCATTGTCATGTAAGATGAATGAGCTTGACAAGTAGTATATTGAGAGCATTTTAGGAAAAATGGATTAAGAAAAAGAATGCTGCTGTGCTAAGTTGTGACAAAATAACAAAAAAATAACATTTATTTATTTTATTTCCCTCATCAAAACTAATGAACAAAGTCCAAGTCTACTAAGTGTATGTCTTGTACTGTATTGCTTGTGTTGTTTTGGGAAACACTAAACAACTTGGTTGCCTAGGAACATGATGTAAATATCAGGCAATCCATTGATTGGAACCGAAAATTAGGCAGGAGGTTTGGTACTTGTGCAGAAGTCACGTCCGTGGAATATTGCTACCAAAGGAACTGGCACAAAAAAGCAGTGACCAGTGTTATTATAGGGTTAGGTTAAATGCAAGAAGGAGTTTTCACAATTAGAGCAGTGATTAGTGTTATTAAGTTATTATAGAGTAAAGTTAAATACAAAAAGGAGCTTTTCTTTTCCACGGACATGACTTCTGCATAGTTACCAGAGGTTCAACAGTAGGTTCCGAACAGCTAATGTCAATGAATTTAAATGCTTTGTCAAACTTACATCCTCAGGCACTGTGAAATCCCGGTACTGTATTGATAATTAATTTTGTATCGTGTGTTTTTCTTTGCAGACCTGTGCTAAAACTTCCGAGTCCGTCTGCAATCTCCAAATGGATATCCAATGTGGATGTGAAGCCAGGATTTCTTACAAATGTATTTGAAAGACTGAAACAACTGCCAGAGGAGTCCAAGGACTGCAACTTGGTGATTGATGGCATGTCCATCAGAAAACAGATCATCTGGAGCCAGAGTGACCAGAAGTTTTTGGGCTATTGTGATTTTGGGGATGCCCAAATTGAAGGCCATGATGTCCCAGCAACGGAGGCATTGGTCTTTATGTTGGTAGGATTGAAAGAAAAATGGAAGTGGCCAATAGCTTATTTTTTACAAAATAAAACCAGTGCACATGTACAGGCTAGTTTGATCAAACTTACAGTTCATTTGTCAAAGCAAGCTGGTTTGAAAGTCCATGGAGTCACATTTGATGGTACTTCAACCAACATTGCTACATTAAATTCTCTCGGATGCAACTTCTATGGCCAATTTGATGAGCTGAAGACTGAATTTACTTTTAGTGAACAAAAAATGTTTGCTATTCCAGACCCGTGTCATATGCTCAAATTGGCTAGGAATTGTTTGGCCACTCTGGGTAAGATCAAATCACCAACGGGTATAATTGATTGGTCATACATATTGAAGTTGCATGAGTTACAAACCTCAGTTGGTTTAAAGTTTGCCAACAAACTGTCACGAGCCCATGTTGAATGGAACATGAACAAGATGAAGGTAAAGTTGGCAGCTCAAACCCTCAGCAACTCTATTGCTACTGCATTAGAGTACTTAGATCAGGAAGCAATTGCTGGTTTTCAGGGTACAGAAGAGACTGTTAAATTCATTAAACAGGTAGATAAATTGTTTGATTTTTTGAACAGCAGGAACCCTTTTGTTAATGAGGAAAGACCTAAGGCAGCCATAACCTTGTCTAATTATGAAAAGGTGGGTGGAGAAATGATGGGTATTGTGAAGTATTTGTACAGTCTAACCACTATTGATAATACTCCTCTTTACGAATCAAACAGAAAAACATTTGTCATTGGATTTGGTGCTGCTGTAAAGTCCATCTTGGCTATCTCCAAATCCTTACTTGATGCTGGTCATTTTAAATACATACTAACATACAAGTTTTCCCAAGACCATATTGAAACTTTTTTTTCTAGAATAAGACAAAGACATGGTTTCAATAATAATCCTAATGTGCAGCAGTTCAGATGGGCTATCAGGCAGATTTTGTTGAAAAATGAAATTTCTGCTTCTGCATTAGGAAACAGTCTTTTCTCAGACAGTGACCCTGTTGGCAGTATTTTTGATATTAGGTGGAAGAAGCGAAATGAAAATTTGGATGATGTCGAGGAAGAGGAAGACGAAGAGCAGATAATGGACGAATATTATCAGTGTTTCTTCCATGAATACCAGTCAACAGAGGTTAATGTCTTATTAAAAGACAACATTCTGTATTACATTTGTGGTTTTGTAGTTCGCAAGATTATTAAAAATATTCATTGTCTGGATTGCAAGTCAAGTCTTATTCTTGAGAAGGAAAACAGGAGCTCTGAGGAACACACTCAGCTGGTCCATCTAAGAGATCTTGGAGGGCTGGTGCATGTGTCCAATGATGTTTTTAAAACAGTGCAAACTGCTGAACAAGTACTGTTTCAGGCTCTTCAAAGAGAAAAACTTGCCCATGTAGACTATTGTTTGCAGAGAAATAATCTTGCTCAAGTAGGTTTGATGAATAAATGTATTATAATTGTTAAAAATGAACTTTCCCTTGAAAATATTTTTGAAAAATGTAGTGATGTAAGTGATTTTAGATGTCATAAAATAGAGTTGATCAAATTAGTTTGTAAAATGTACTACAAAATTAGGTTTTATGCATTGGCCAAAAAGGAAACAGAAGCCATTAATATCACATCAAGGAGACATATGTATGGGAAGATGATTCTCTTCTTGAACCAGTGATATTAACCTCTTTGAAACTCTAAAATTTTCATTTTATGAATATAATTATTATGTATTTTATTTACTTATTTAATTTAATTTTTTGACCTATTTTAAACTACAGTTTTGGCAACTTAAATGAAATGGGAATGACTGTTTTATTGCCAGTGCTGTGAGGATAATGTGAACCTTTCGTGATAGCTTGGATTGCATAGAACTTTCCTATTAGACAGCACGGAATCATAACTTGGAAGATAGGGGGAGTTCCTGCTTACTCTTCTTCTTTACGTATTGGAAATCATAAAAGACACATCACACAACATACTAGGCTGCTAACTTTTCTAAAAATGAAAGAAAAGAAAAATCGATACCTATTACCTACATATATGTATATTTCTAGATTTACAACAATAACAGATTGGAAACATAACAACCACATTCACATTCTAGTACTATTTTGACCGAACTTTTTTTTTTACAAACCAAAAGTCAAAACCCATGTCGACTGTTTTGTGGATAGTCAATCTTTTGATGTAATCTTTTGCAGAGATCGTCAAGCATACATTATGTACAATGTATGGCAACTTCTCAGTCACTGCCATGGTCCCAATTGACCTATTTTTCCCGTCTTCCCTTGATTTATAATTATTACTTTTTTCTTTCTTATCCCAACCTCTTTTTCTTCTGTTGTAAATGTTATGTAGGTAGGTATTATGTTAATCAACCTATAAAATATGTACATGAGACATTGTTTAGACTGCAGTTGATGTTGTTTAGGGACGTTTTGTTTAGGGACGTTTTAGTCTCATGCAAGCAGGATAAAGTAGGCATATTCTATTCTATTTCAAACTATAAACATTTTAAGCTTTGGCCTTTGGATTGTAAAAGATGTGAAAGTTAAATTTCTAGGTATGTCCTTCTGGTCCAAGAATCAGTATACTTTTTTATTTTTGTTTTAACCTAGCCACTTCCATGCTCTTATCTAGATGTAGGTAATAGGTACTTAGTAATGTTAATATAATGATCCTCATTACATAAGATTTAAATGTCAATTTTCAATCATTAAGATCCATGTTAATAATAAAATGTTAATATAATACAATACCTACATACATTTTTTTTTTTTTTTACTTTGATACTCTTTCTTTTCAGCTTAAAACAACTACGAGTAAGGTACCTACTACAGCAATTGAGCAATTTACCAAATTTTGATGTAGGATTATAAGATAGGTACCTACCAGGTGGTAAAAAGTGAGAAGGCATTATTACTATGTTAATAAGTAATAGTTGGTGAAAAAATAGGTTGAGAATGATGCATGGTCAAACAAAGTGGCTTAAGTGTCACAAGTACACACTATACTAGGTAAACAAGCAATATTTACTATTATTATGTTGGGGTTTGATCCCTAAAACAATTTTCTGCAATGATTTGACTTGGTCTTGCACTGTTGGTAGGTATCAGTAGGTATGTTGAATTGTTGAATGTAATCTCTTACCAATCTACCTCTATAAATTATGTAGGTAGTTCAAATAACTCCTCACTGACCCTAATAAGTGGCTTAAAAGTGTCACAAGTACACACTACTAGGTAAACAAGCAATATATTTACTAATATTATGTTGGGGTTTGATCCCTAAAACAATTTTCTGCAAGGATTTGACTTGGTCTTGCACTGTTGGTATGTTGAATTGTTGAATGTAATCTCTTACCAATCTACCTCTATAAATTATGTAGGTAGTTCAAATAACTCCTCACTGACCCTAATAAGTTCTATTGTCAGTAGGTAACTTGGGTTTTGGAGGTTATTTTATTAAGGATCTAATGGTATAAACCTCTGCCAGATCTCAAACTGCAATGCCTTGAGTACAATAAGTTAATACATATCAACCCTGACCAGTATTCAGTGACTTGTCTTGAGTTTTATCAGTCTTATCATTTATCACGTAATACAAATTTAAATTCTCGCGGTCAAAAACTAGCGAAAAGGTGTCTCCCAAATTTCATCATATCTCAGAAACGACTGATTTTATGAGGGAAAAAAACCCAAGGGTTTGTTCAGAAAGACCCACTGAATCGAATGGTTAATAGAAGTTCTCTTGAAAATCCCTCGTTTCTCCGAAATCAATGAAAGAAAAGTGAGAAAATTACATTGCGTCTTATGGGACTTTGGATTTCTTGCCACTCATGCGATCACGTGACCCACTCATGCGATCACGTGACTCATCAGGAGGTTGCCTCAGATATAAACAATGCAGGGCATGGGGAGTTGCGTATCTATTTGTTCTACATCTATGGGAGATGTTTACTTTCGTAAATTTCTACGTGCATTCATTCCGCTTTCTTGATATCCCATTGTAAAATATTTTCAATAAAGCGTATATTTTTCACTTGTTGTCCCTTCTAGTTTTCCAAGGAAAAATCGCCAACTACATCCTCAATACCAGGAGGTCTAATATCTACTCATGTGATAGACTCACATGCAGGTCTCCCTGTTAGTAATCTAGAAATCACGCTGTACAAGTTGGTGAATGGCAGGTAAGTTATAAAACAGGAGGGCGTGAGGCACTCGGTCTCATTGGTTGGTAGCGCACTAAAAAAAATCCTTTGTAGGTATTTGTTCCAATTGCGCTTTCGGTCTTACAGTCAAGGGTTTGATATGCCTTGAACGAGAGGAAGCAACGGTTGATTTTAATGCGCAAGGCGCCTTACATTATAAGTAGCAAAGCTTTAAACAAGCAAGGTGTGCAGATCTGATAAGGGAGTAAAGCTCCTTTGAATTAATCGTAGTGTGCGATCGGAACAATTCCTTTGTGTTTGAATTCTTTTTGTGGTAAAGCAGAGAGCTTCATCACAACTTTTAAGGGTATTCATGCCCATAGTACGCTTTTTACTCTAGTAATGCTGGTTGCTTCTCGATTAAAGTAGCTACTCCGTTGTCTCACGAGGCTGAGTTCACACCGAACTCCAAGCACAGAACCGACAAAAACTTCGACGCCGCCGGGAATCGAACCCGTTACCTTCGACATGCAAGCCTCGTGTGGTACCCACTCGGCCCTGGATGTTGTTTTCGATGAAAAAACAATACGTCAAGTTAAGTATAAGAATTTAGTGAGCTATTGTTTAGAACAGTGTGTATCTATATCTATGTTGTGTACAGATGGCGTTTCGTGAGTGAGACCATTACCAATGCCGGAGGTCGTGCCTTCAATTGCTTGGATATTTCGCGAATTCATTGGTTACTTGTCCAGTGCAACCAAATCACGACTGAGAAAAACAAATGTTCAATTATTATGAGATGAGGAAAGTCGCCACTGTTTTTCCCTATATTGAAGTAAGAAAAAAAAATGGGATAAACCCCTAAACAATTTGTTTTATTGTCCCTCGAAATTTTAATGATAATACTTCTTCTTCTTCTTCTTCTTCTTCTTCTTCCTCCTTCCTTTTTACCTTCTTCTTTTTCTTCTTCATCTTCAAGTGCATTCACCATCTGCAATACGTCAAGTTAAGTATAAGGATTTAGTGAGCTTTTGTTTAGAACAGTGTGTATCTATATCTATGTTGTGTACAGATGGCGTTTCGTGAGTGAGACCATTACCAATGCCGGAGGTCGTGCCTCGGACTTTGTCCCCGACATAGAGACGTTCCAGTGCGGAAGATACAAGCTGCATTATCATGTTTTCAATTATTATGAGATGAGGAAAGTCGCCACTGTTTTTCCCTATATTGAAGTAAGAAAAAAAATGGGATAAACACCTAAAGAATTTGTTTTATTGTCCCTCGAAATTTTAATGATAATACTTCTTCTTCTTCTTCTTCTTCTTTGGGATAAACACCTAAAGAATTTGTTTTATTGTCCCTCGAAATTTTAATGATAATACTTCTTCTTCTTCTTCTTCTTCTTCTTCTTCTTCTTCTTCTTCTTCCTCCTTCCTTTTTACCTTCTTCTTTTTCTTCTTCATCTTCAAGTGCATTCACCATCTCATTGAAGTAAGAAAAAAAATGGGATTTGTTTTATTGTCCCTCGAAATTTTAATGATAATACTTCTTCTTCTTCTTCTTCCTCCTCTTCCTCCTTCCTTTTTACCTTCTTCTTTTTCTTCTTCATCTTCAAGTGCATTCACCATCTCGGAGGTTGGCTATCATCATAGCAATTCTATCTTTATTCACACGATGAACAATTGAACCATCCGCAGACTGATAACACTGCACAAATATTGAAATTTCGGGAAACATTTAATAATATACATGACACGTGGTAAAACAACTACTTATCTGCTACACGTTCTTAATACTTCTCTTTGTTGGAACTTTGAATCCTCAAGTGTATAGTTAAATCTTCTTTTTCCCGTGTTCAGATGGGGTCGGCGTTTTTTTCGTCAGTCTCTCAATCAGCTCTAGAATGATTGCTTTGGGCTGACATTTGAGGGAAATTCAGGCTGGTATGCTCCCTGTTTAAGGTTCCCCAGCTAGACAGCTGGTCTACTGATTGATTGATTGATGATGAGGTCTACTCCCTGTTTAACGTGCCCCAGCTAGACATAAGTGTACAATTAAATAATTTTGATTTATTTTGTGTTTCAGGTAGCTTTTGACGTGCGTTCTTTATCAGATCACCTTCATTTTCCTCTGATTATAAGTGCCAACGGGTACAACGTGTATAAAGGATGTGCTCTCTAGTATTCAATTCTATTTAGCAACATTAAATCCCTATTCATTTACATACTACAGGGTTTATACGCGACCTGGAAAAACTGGAAAAGTCATGGAAAATCGTGAAAATTCAAAGAAAGCCTAGAAAAGTCATGGAATTTGCCATCCGGTCAAAAATTAAAAATGTTCAAATTAAATACCTATCAAGTTTTCCCGAAAACTCGTACTACTCGTAGAAGTATCTACTCTATCTGTATGAGGGTAGCTTCAGTAAGTACCGTCTTGATAACGAAGAGAAAAAAACAGGACACACAAAACCAACCGTTCCAAGAACGAATTTAAACTGTATAGGATCGAGTCGGGCGGGAATCGATCCCACGGCCTAGCGCTCACAAAGCAGGTAGGTTACCCTCCAAGCGAACGAGGCTTGTTGAACCCAATGAAAATATCGAAGAAGAAAATAAAGAACTATTTGTGTTGTTTGCATGATTACGCTATGTTTGTATCATAGGCTGTTAGTATTGTAATGTTCATTATATTATCTCAGTACAACTATTCTTGTTATCACTGGATAATTTGCCTAGGTTCCAGTTCTAGCTATTATTATTTTTGTCACTTGTAGAGTAGCATTAATATAACTTATTAAATATATGTAAAGACATAGAGCATTGAGAAGATCAGTGATATTGTGAAATGTGTTGTCCTAACACAGTGAATGAATCAGTTGTTCATGCTATAATACCAATACAATTATAATATAATACGCTTAGGTACAACGTACTGGGTTTTTCATAATCATGTCATGTGTTACATACATCTTTCATCTCCTCTTTTCTTGTTTTCACAGTGAATGAATCAGTTGTTGTTCATGCTATAATACCAATACAATTATCCTCCATCATTTGTGTATTACAATATAATACGCTTAGGTACAACGTACTGGGTTTTTCATAATCATGTCATGTGTTACATACATCTTTCATCTCCTCTTTTCTTGTTTTAAAACTTTACTTTCAGTGTTTTACATATTTATTTGTAACTACGGCATTTATTACACACACCCATCACACCACAATCACCCACCGTTCTTTATTCTGCTATCGCCATTCGGCGAAAGCTAAAGCCGCTACAACAACAACCGTGCTCGGCGTAGCTTAACAAAAACGAACCGGAAAATAGCCTATAACCTTCACGGGAGTGCAAGCAATAAGTTGACAAAGTTTCAGGGTACAACGTACTGGGTTTTTCATAATCATGTCATGTGTTACATACATCTTTCATCTCCTCTTTCCTTGTTTTAAAACTTTACTTTCAGTGTTTTACATATTTATTTGTAACTACGGCGAACCCGTCGCGTTGCTTCCCCCCACACACACACATCACACATCCATTACACACACCCATCACCACACACCACACATTCATCACACACACATCCATCACACCACACACACACGCACACACACATCACACCACACACCCATCACACCACACACACCCATCACACCACACACAATCACACACCACAGACCCAACACACACACCACACCCATCCCACACACCACACCCATCCCACACACACACACACCCATCCCACAAACACACACACCCATCCATCCCACACACACCCATCCATCCCACACACACCCATCATACACACACACAAAAATTTCATTAACATCTGTCAAGCCGTTTTCTTGTGAAAAGAGGACAAAAACAGGTCTACCGGAGCAATACGCTATTTCAGATTTGTTTTCAATGTTCCGCCATTTTGAATTGGTCGAATTTTCTGAAACCTGTCTTAAATTAAAGGCTGAAGTGTTATCTAAAACTTTCTCGCTTTGACTTCATAGGTCGTCGCGACAAATTTCAAGATCTGAGGTCATTTATGTCAAAAAACGTGAATTTTTTTATAAGAACTTGCCGCTTACCCACCGTGCTCGGCGTAGCTTAACAAAAACGAACCGAAAAATAGCCTATAACCTTCACGGGAGTGCAAGCAATAAGTTGACAAAGTTTCATAGTTCAAATTTCAAATCTCTAGCTCATACCGTTCCCTAGATATTGTTAAACTACAGCGAAAACCGCCAAAAAGCGGTAAAATGCCGCCAAGCGTTGCACCGGTCTTAACCAAATGTTTTCTGTCGCATCCTTGTCACATTTCACAGCTACATACCAAATTACAAGTCTCTAGCTCTTACCCTTCTCGAGATATTTTGTTTACAGACAGACAAACACACGGACCAATGGCTGAAACTTTGGATTTAGGCTCTAGAGACCTCAAAACGTGTTTTGGCACTAAAAACTGACCATCGAAAATTTCACATTCATTTTTATATATTAGATTGAGAGTCCATGGTTGGTACACTTGGTACAGTTTAGAAAATAGTATTTATAATAATGATTAATGATGTATTTTTTTGTAACAAATAAACTATGTATTTGTATTTTAAAGGTTCTATTTATATATAAAAAAAATGTGATATCTACCTTTATACTTGTATGTGTACTAGTCCAAACCTAGCTCGATTTATTATTTAGTTTGTGTGTAGTATGCATGTGTGTCTGGTTTTGTTTCTTGAAACTCTCAAACGGTTTGTTCAATACGTCAAAGAAGTTTTCTCATTTGATATGGGGGCCCTGAAGGTTCCCTTATAAGAAATTCTACACCTACCCTGTATGTTGTACCCTCAGACTTAGGTGTAGGAGCAAACGGGCCTAAAAGTTGGGTTAGGTTTATACGAATGAGTTACCTATAGTATAGTTCACGAATATGATCTTCTTCTTCGCCTCTTCCCGTGTACAGACGGGATCGGCGTTTATCGTCAGCCTCTTAATCAGCTCTAACTAGGGTGATAGCTTTGGGCTGACGCTGACATTTGGTTTTGGCTACAAATTTTACGAGTGGATGCCCTTTGCACTTTTAGCCAACACCTGGGAGCAGCTGTTGTGAGCGCGACAGTACTCCCCCCCAAGTGACAGCGTTAGTCACTAATTAAGCAGCGTGCAGCGAGGCAGGGCGGGAAGGGAGTGTTGTGTGGCGGGACTGAGCTGGTCTACTCCCTGTTTAAAGTCCCCCAGCCAGAGTACATAGTTCACGAATATTATAAGCGTGGGTAATTAGGTCTGTCAGTACATTGTAACAAGGTGTCGATGAACATTTAATATTAAATAGGGTACCGTGTCTTGATACATTTATACAGAGTGTCCCAGAATTCATGATTACCTCGTTTTTCTTGAAGCCTGTTTGAAATTTTGAAAA
>NW_007377915.1:118876-150748 GCF_000475195.1 Diaphorina citri | reverse complement strand
TCAACCTGTGCTATTTCTGTAGCAAAGGGAAATTCAGGCTGGTATACTCCCTGTTCAAAGTCCCCCAGCCAGACTGAGCTGGTCTACTCCCTGTGTAAAGTCCCCCAGCCAGAGTACATAGTTCACGAATATTATAAGCGTGGGTAATTAGGTCTGTCAGTACATTGTAACAAGGTGTCGATGAACATTTAAATAGGGTACCGTGTCTTGATACATTTATACAGAGTGTCCCAGAATTCATGATTACCTCGTTTTTCTTGAAGCCTGTTTGAAATTTTGAAAAAAAAACTTTTTTTTATTTTTGATGCCGATATTTGGCAATATCGCGAAGTCCAGAATCGGGTGCCAACTTTGGTTTTTAAAATGAGAACCTCCTTTTTACTTTCCTTTATTAATCGGATATCCGTTTTCCACGTGAAATTTTTCGCAAATCGCGATATTGCCAAAATATCCGCAATCAAACAGGCTCTGGGAAAAACGGGGTAAGTATAAATTCGGGGACACCCTGTATATTCTAAGTGCAGGAGTTTTCTTTGTATACCTTGACTACCTAAATCGACGTGAATATAATAACATAAAGGCAGAACTCCTTTTTACTTTCCTTTATTAATCGGATATCCGTTTCCCACGTGAAATTTTTCGCAAATCGCGATATTGCCAAAATATCCGCAATCAAACAGGCTTTGGGAAAAACGGGGTAAGTATAAATTCTGGGACACCCTGTATATTCTAAGTGCAGGAGTTTTCTTTGTATACCTTGACTACCTAAATCGACGTGAATATAATAACATAAAGGCAGAGAAGATCATGAGACCATAGAGCATGTTCTGAGTACTATCCCATCTGATGATCCTCTCTCGCGTCAAAGGTATACAGGGTGAATACGAAAAACGGTAGCAAAATCCTAGGGTAGATTCCGACTGTAAGTTTTTAAGACCGGTGCAACGCTTGGTGGCATTTTACCGCTTTTTGGCGGTTTTCGCTGTAATTTAACAATATCTCGGGAACGGTATGAGCTAGAGACTTGAAATGCTAGAGCTAGTTAAACATAAAAGAAAATGCTGATCAGGTAAATTTCCAAGTAACAAGCTGGGCCCGTACCTTCGGTGTAGATTCCGATTGTAAGTTTTTAAGACCGATGCAACGCTTGGTGGCATTTTACCGCTTTTTGGCGGTTTTCGCTGTAATTTAACAATATCTCGGGAACGGTATGAGCTTGAGACTTGAAATGCTAGAGCTAGTTAAACATAAAAGAAAATGCTGATCAGGGAAATTTCCAAGTAACAAGCTGGGCCCGTCCCTCCGGGAATTTTTAGCCCGTAGTTTATTCGATCCTGATTAAAGAAAATCAGTACCTATGTACCTACCTAATTTGTTTAATATGTATTCAGTTTATTATTATTATTATTCTTGATTTGATTGTTCGATTTTACTTTCATGTAATGATTTAAAATCAAGACTAGAGCCCGTTCTCCCTTTATTCCCAATATAAGGTTCAAGTCACCCATCCATTTATTGGCCTTGCTCGGCGTAGCTTAACATAGGTGACGCTAAAACCGGTCTTAAAATAACGACTGAAGTGTTATCTAAAACTTTCTCGCTTTGAGTTCATAGGTCGTCGCGACAAATTTCCAGATCAGAGCTCATTTGTGTGATTTTTGTTTTTTGGCTTTATGGTTCTCTGGACAAAATTTGCACCACCACTTTCGTGTTCCTGGTAAAAAGACCTTTAATTTGATATATAGGTCGACCAGGTTTGGATAAGTCCTTCTATTTCGTGTTCCTGGTAAAAAGACCTTTAATTTGATATATAGGTCGACCAGGTTTGGATAATCCTTCTATGGAATCTATGGGGACTGACAGACGACACCGAAGCGAATACAATAGCCCATCCACTATACCTTTTTTTTTATTACTATTGTAATAATAAAGGAATGACGGGCTAAAAACTTACCAAAAGATAAATCTCACCGTTTTAAAATCTTACTTACTTTAAGAATACAATATCCTAGTTTGATCTAGGTAGTTAACTTGTATTTTCCTCTCCTGAAATTCCTTTGTCCTCGTTTTCCTATGGTTTAGTACAGGCGCTATCATGCCAAAAGAGAGGAAAAATTCCGAAAGGAAAATAGGGCTCTATTGTACAAGTCATAGTTTATGATATAGATTATAGATTGAGCTAGTACCATTGTATTAGAGTGGTACTCGTATATAACTTATGACCATACGATGTCATACATTCAATTAGAGTTGTAATTCAAATCATAATACAGGTAGGTACCTAGGTACCTTCCTATACGAATTTGGCGATGCTTGGTACCTACCCCGCACCATCAGTTCTGTGTCGTAAAGCAGAGAGCTTTTTCACAACTTTTGTGGGTACCACATCATTACCTAAAGTTGTAATTGAAATCATAATAGATGAGGTACCTAGGTACCTTCCTATACGAATTTGGCGATGCTGGGTACCTACCCCGCACCATCAGTTCTGTGTCGTAAAGCAGAGAGCTTTTTCACAACTTTTGTGGGTACCACATCATTACCTACCAAGTGCCTCTTTGCTATTAATTCTCATCCACTCGTATCATCCCTCTTTTTACATTGGTAATGCCGCCACAGAGCCGAAAAAACGTTGACCCCGCCAGGAAGCGAACCCGGGACCTCCTCCGCGGCGTGTAAGGCGCAGAGGTTGCTCATTTGCCTATATTAATATTATAGGTATCTACCTAATTTGCTACGGGTTACGGTACTCTTCAGGTGGGTTACAGAATATACTGTAGAAGCCTATTGTTAGAACGTCAATAGTTGGTAATACTAACACATGTAATATTACCTACCTACCTAGTAATAATAGCTTAATAGTACCTATATAATTATAATCTATACTCGTAAGAGGTAGGTCTAGGTATACAAACATTGGAAATACATTTATTACTATGTCGAATTTGTAATGGCGGTCTGACATACTTCTCAAGATCAGCATAGGTATTAGGTTTAACAATGAGTGGGTCCTCTTAATTGCTTGGTCGCGGGTTCGATTTCCGCCCAGGGTGGATTTTATCCTAAATAGATAATAAGGTTCGTTCTCGGCCTGTCGGTACCTACCTACAGGTATCAGTAAATTGATTTATTGTGAATTGCTCATGACAACTGACGAAACATGATTATTTTTAGCCAACACCTGAGAGCAGCCTAAGACGCGTTTCGTTCTTGTTGGAACTCATCAGTTAGACATAGCTCTCAGGTGCTGGCCAAGAATTTGGAAGTTTTATTTATACTTCAGAGATGGAAACGAAAACCTGCGTTTTCGATGTAAGATTATATTTAGTGTTGAGTGTTGTTGTGAGCGCCACATATTGATGATTAACATCAATAATGTCGATCAAATTGCAGAGTTTTCTTTGTCAATACGCAATACGCCAGACAGAGGTAATCGGTAGAAAATCGATGAGAATATTTGGTTTTTACAAAACTGCAAATAGCAAGACATATTGTTTGTATTAGACATATCTATACCTACCTACTTTTAATCGACTGTAGGTACTCATAAATTTATAATATACCTGATAGGCCAAGTAAGAGTCGAGGTTTGAAAAAATGTTCGATTAGAGTGGGATAATCCAGCCTAGTTAGCTTAGTTGGTAGTGCGTCTGCCTTGTAAGCGATAGGCCGCGGGTTCGATTCCCGCCTGGGGCGGATTTTATCCTGATGGGATAATGTTCGTTCTCGGAACGGCTGGCTTTCTCCTATCCTCAAGAAGAAAAGTTCAAAGATAGAGCATACTTAGTGAAAAGGCTGTGTTCACAGTGAACCCATTTCTGGAACGACTTGAGATTTGAAGATGAATAATACAGTAATATAAAGGGTCCCTTTGTTAATTCTCGCTCAAATTAAAGAATACGATTGCACTTAGTGTGGACGAAAGAAAAGACTGGTGTGGTGATGACTAGTAGTCGGTGGCCTAACGTCAAAAAAGCTGCATTTCGTCAGGAAAGCACCAAATTTGGCATGGACCTTTATTTGGACCATATACCCACTCGAATTCGATTTGCCTATTCAGGATTTCATTATCCTGCTAGAAACTGCTGGATAGAATCCGACTTTTTCGATCCTAGGATTATTTTGGGGTTGTGCAATCCGGATTCGAAAGGGGTGGGGATAATTTGGTTACTATAGGGGTAGGTACAACTTGTGTTGATCCTAGGATTATTTTGGGGTTGTGCAATCCGGATTCGAAAGGGGTGGGGATAATTTGGTTACTATAGGGGTAGGTACAACTTGTGTTTGATCACCCTGTATATTTTACGAGTGTAATATGTTTTACACGGGTCATTACATACATGGATTGCATATCCCCTAATATAATTCATAATATCAGATATTGAGATTAGACATTCACATTCTTCAAGGCTTTTCACCCGAGCTACCTATATAGTACGAGTAAGTTCAGTAGGATTCAAATATCTACATTAGCTCTCTGATACACTCATAATATTAAAAGGCCTCTAAAAGGGAAGGCTGACTTTCTCCTATCCTGTCTTCGTTTTTGCGATGATGCTATCCTATTATAAGGTCGATAGTGCTATTATACGTCGTACGTATAGCACGACGAATTATAAGGTCGACATCAGTAGGAAAGGCTGACTTTCTCCTATCCTGTCTTCGCTTTTGCGATGATGCTATCCTATTATAAGGTCGATAGTGCTATTATACGTCGTACGTATAGCACGACGAATTATAAGGTCGACATCAGTTCAGTTACCTACAGTTCCTTCTACCAACCTATTAAAAAAGGCCGAAACAGCTAACAAAGACCTCACGGTGTGTTTATGTACCGGGCTAGGATGAGCTCGGACGACGTGGGATAGCTGTCCCGGCGGCAATTTTTAAAATTTATTTTATATTTATTTTTGTTTGCTTTGTAATTCGCTACGGCCTGCGGCGCATTACCCCTCATATTCCTTGACGTTCTGCATATTGCATATTTTATTTAAATGAAGGGGTAATCTTACTGATTTTTTAGTACCTCTGCCCTCTAAATTTTCTGGAAAAGTCATGGAATTTTATTCCGGGAAAAGCGTATAAACCCTGTACTAATTGTAGAACTATCTACTCTATCTGTATGAGGGTAGCTTCAGTAAGTACCGTCTTGATAACGAAGAGAAAAGAAAAACAGGGCACAAAACCAACCGTTCCAAGAGCGAATTTAAACTGTATAGGATCGAGTCGGGCGGGAATCGATCCCACGGCCTAGCGCTCACAAAGCAGGTAGGTTACTCTCCAAGCGAACTCGTACTACTCGTAGAAGTATCTACTCTATCTGTATGAGGGTAGCTTCAGTAAGTACCGTCTTGATAACGAAGAGAAAAAAACAGGACACACAAAACCAACCGTTCCAAGAACGAATTTAAACTGTATAGGATCGAGTCGGGCGGGAATCGATCCCACGGCCTAGCGCTCACAAAGCAGGTAGGTTACCCTCCAAGCGAACGAGGCTTGTTGAACCCAATGAAAATATCGAAGAAGAAAATAAGAACTATTTGTGTTGTTTGCATGATTACGCTATGTTTGTATCATAGGCTGTTAGTATTGTAATGTTCATTATATTATCTCAGTACAAGAACTATTTGTGTTGTTTGCATGATTACGCTATGTTTGTATCATAGGCTGTTAGTATTGTAATGTTCATTATATTATCTCAGTACAACTATTCTTGTTATCACTGGATAATTTGCCTAGGTTCCAGTTCTAGCTATTATTATTTTTGTCACTTGTAGAGTAGCATTAATATAACTTATTAAATATATGTAAAGACATAGAGCATTGAGAAGATCAGTGATATTGTGAAATGTGTTGTCCCAACACAGTGAATAGACTGACAGACGACACCGAAGCGAATACAATAGCCCATCCACTATACCTTTTTTTTATTACTATTGTAATAATAAAGGAAGGACGGGCTAAAAACTTACCCAAAGATAAATCTCACCGTTTTAAATCTTACTTTAAGAATACAATATCCTAGTTTGATCTAGGTAGTTAACTTGTATTTTCCTCTCCTGAAATTCCTTTGCCCTCGTTTTCCTATGGTTTAGTACAGGCGCTATCATGCCAAAAGAGAGGAAAAAATTCCGAAAGGAAAATAGGGCTCTATTGTACAAGTCATAGTTCATGATATAGATTATAGATTGAGCTAGTACCATTGTATTAGAGTGGTACTCGTATATAACTTATGACCATACGATGTCATACATTCAATCCATGCCAAAAGAGAGGAAAAATTCCGAAAGGAAAATAGGGCTCTATTATACAAGTCATAGTTTATGATATATGTAGATTATAGATTGAGCTAGTACCATTGTATTAGAGTGGTACTCGTATATAACTTATGACCATACGATGTCATACATTCAATGTGAACTCTATCTGTGTGATAAGGATCCCTCTAGTTATCAATAGACACTGTGGTAAAGTCGCTCTAGCTCTAGCTCTAGTCAATTGCTTGGATATTTCGCGAATTCATTGGTTACTTGTCCAGTGCAACCAAATCACGACTGAGAAAAACAAATCAACTTGAAGGTAAGTGAAAACCAAGCTCTCTTATTTAATTTAATTGTTAAAAAAAAAGTCGTTCAGCTGCCGAAGATATTGGATTTGTAAATAAGAGACAGGGGTTTAAATCTCAGCAGCAACTTGGAAAATTAATTTCAATCTACCGAAAAAGAAAACGGCGCTTGGTGTAAATATCTGGCAAAGATTCCGAAAAACAAACCAACTTGAAGGTAAGTGAAAACCAAGCTCTCTTATTTAATTTATTTGAAAAAAAAAAGTCGTTCAGCTGCCGAAGATATTGGATTCGTAAATAAGAAACAGAGGTTTAAATCTCAGCAGCAACTTGGAAAATTAATTTCAATCTACCGAAAAAGAAAACGGCGCTTGGTGTAAATATCTGGCAAAGATTCCAAATAATCCAAATTAAAAAAAAAAATCTTTCCTTATCCTATTGAATGATGCTTTTATTTGAGTGTTCTTTTACCCTAACTTTTACAATACCTCTAACCGTTTAGTCGATATAGCTGAAAACCGCCAAAAAGCTGTTAAAATACCGCCAACCGCAGCACCTATCTCAACCAATGTCGCATCCTTGTCACATTTGTGAACTATGTACAGTCGAACCTGGATAAACGAGAACCCAAGGGACTAGGTCATTTTTCTCGTTTAAAGAGGTTTCTCGTTTAAGGAGTTTCTCGTTTAAAGAGGTTTCATATAACTTTTTCTCGTTTATAGAGGTTATTAGTAGAGTCGAATAGTGAAGTAGACACGTTCATGAAATGTACCAACAGATTTAAACAAGTTAGAACAATTTCTCGTTTAGAGAGGTCAGAAAAATCCAAAATTCTCCTTTATAGAGGCTCGCGAAGCGCTACAGTTTGAAAAAATAGACAAAGATCGAAATGACATTTTCTCGTTTACCACTAAAAACTGACCATCGAAAATTTGACCCGACCACATTACTTTCTTTCCTATGGGATAAGGAAAGTAAAAAAGCGTCTGCCTAGTAAGCGCTAGGTCGCACGTTTGATTTCCGCCCGCAGCAGATTTTACCCTTAACAGATGAGATTCGTTCTCAGAACGGCTGGCTTTCTCCTATCCTGTCCTCTCTCCGCTTTCGGGACGATAATACCTTAGCAGTTACAGTTCACTCTATCAAACCTCTTATATAAATAAATAAATAAAACGGGTGTCCTACTGGTATTTTTGTGCAGGTTACACAAATTTTACGAGTGAATACCCTTCACACTCAACCTTTGCTATTTTTTTAGAAAGGGAAATTCAGGCTGGTATATATATTCCTTTAAAGTCCCTCAGCTAAACTAAGGTGGTCTGCTCCCTGTTTTGTCACCCAACTAGACATTTAAAATTGACGTCACTTCCCCGTAATAAATATATTATAGGGTTATTTTCCTCCTAATACTATAGGTACTGTTAGGTTTTCCTTCTAATCCAGGTACTGAAAAATACCTATGTATTCCGTTTTATTACGGGTGGGGTTGGTTGAGAACTAAATGACCCGTAATAAATATATTATAGGGTTATTTTCCTCCTAATACTATAGGTACTGTTAGGTTTTCCTTCTAATCTAGGTACCTACTGTTAGGTTTTCCTTCTAATCCAGGTACTGAAAAATACCTATGTATTCCGTTTTATTACGGGTGGGGTTGGTTGAGAACTAAATGTCAAATTTCAATCATTAGAACAATAAGCATGAGGATCAGAAGAGGGCAAGAGGTTTGGGATGCGAAGTTGGTGCGGGCTGTTTTTAATTGAACTGTTGTTATTTAAAAAAAATCAAATAATGATGCCCTGAAAAAAAAACATACTCAACATTGAGAGGAGCACGTTTATATGTTAATAAATATAATTTGAACTATTGTCTGAAATTTAAAAGCAGTATAAAAGTTAATTTTAAATGTCTCACTCGTATATAGGACTAGATAGGACCTATGTACCTACATAGAGTAATGAGTAAAAGTTACTTTTACGTGCAGGATAAGATATACACTTGACCGTAACATGTCTTATAGGGACGCAATATTACAAATGTTATGTGCCAAATAAAAAAAAGGTAAAAAAAGAGCTTTAAATACGTAGCTTCGTTCCTTCGAATATAAAAAAAAGTACTTACTTTTATGTCATAGTCATACACTTACCTATATGTATCTATCAAGCATACCTAGTGTACGCCGTAATGTTCTCTTGCCTCATGAAGAGAAGGTATTTCTAGAAAACCCAATTTCATTTCGCGTATTAGGTAGGTAATTAGCGGCTTTAAACATGTTACTTCATAATCCTAATACCTACAGGGTGGTGTACAATAGAAAATCGAGATTTTTCGATGAGAGTAGAAAGCCGATAGAATCCGGTTTGGTGAATCCTGAGATACTGCAATCCGGTTTGGTGAATCCTGAGATACTGCAATCCGGTTTCATCAGTAGGTATGGTGTATGGAATATGTTATCTTGATAGCAGTATCTTGGCCATGATAACTGAGAGCATGCTTCCAGTTCCGACTGAAAATCAAATCATTACATCTTATCCTTATCTCTATCCACTGCTTCTCAGAGGATAATCATTCTATAATCTGAGTAACTGAGTACTTGTATAGATATAGAACATAAGTTAAGACATCACGCAGTTAATCTATAGTATTACCAACGACCCAACTACATATATAGAGAGGACATCAATATTTTCTTTTGTTTCTTGGAGTTTTAAGTTGCTTTTGTATAGCTATAGAGTGGGACCTCTTCCAATCTATAACTGAGTACTTGTATAGATATAGAACATAAGTTAAGACATCACGCAGTTAACCTATAGTATTACCAACGACCCAACTACATATAGAGAGGACATCAATATTTTCTTTTGTTTCTTGGAGTTTTAAGTTGCTTTTGTATAGCTATAGAGTGGGACCTCTTCCAATCTATGTAGGACGTGATTTACGGTCAGCCGTCCAAGTGTTCCAGCTACGTACAACGTTGCTTCAATGATCGTTGGGGAACTGGGGCATTCAACGTGTTCGTATTAGATAAAAACAGATCATCTGAATCGGATTATAAGCTGTTCTTGAGATCGTAAAGGACAAGTTTGGTGAATCCTGAGATACTGCTATGTCTACCCACTTAGAATTCGATTTGCCTATTCAGGATTTCATTATCCTGCTAGAAGCTGCTGGATAGAATCCGGACCCAATTTCATTTCGCGTATTAGGTAGGTAATTAGCGGCTATAAACATGTTACGTCATAATCCTAATATACCTACAGGGTGGTGTACAATAGAAAATCGAGATTTTTCGACGAGAGTAGAAAGCCGATAGAATCCGGTTTGGTGAATCCTGAGATACTGCAATCCGGTTTGGTGAATCCTGAGATACTGCAATCCGGTTTCTATGTCTACCCACTTAGAATTCGATTTGCCTATTCAGGATTTCATTATCCTGCTAGATTGCTAGAAGCTGCTGGATAGGATCCGGTTTGGTGAATCCTGAGATACTGCAATCCGGTTTCTATGTCTACCCACTTAGAATTCGATTTGCCTATTCAGGATTTCATTATGCGTAATGGATAGTGGAAAATGTCGAATTGACCTTGTCGCTCTCTATATATATATGTGTGTGTGTAGGGCCTTATATGAAATATTATGTAGGTAGCTACACCATATGTTATTAACTAATTATGACAAAGTTCAATAGCTTACCCTAGTAATCTCAAGTTTTGTGAATTACGTAATGGATAGTGGAAAATGTCGAATTGACCTTGTCGCTCTCTATATGTGTGTGTGTGTAGGCCCTTATATGAAATATTATGTAGGTAGCTACACCATATGTTATTAACTAATTATGACAAAGTTCAATAGCTTACCCTAGTAATCTCAAGTATAATATTTTACTAGTTTATCCTGCATGTGCGAGATAGATGAAGATGAGTGCAAGGTCTCTTAAGTTTCTATGTCAGGGATGTCCAACTGGTTGATCGCGAATAGAAGAAATGATCTCGTGATATTTCGACGAACGAAATTTTAAAATTTCTCGAAGAAAGAGGCGACAACCTGCATGATCCAGAATGGCTCTGTGAACGAAATTTTAAAATTTCTCGAAGAAAGAGGCGATAACCTGCATGATCCAGAATGGCTCTGTGATCTTGCGCATAGAAACTTAGAACTGTTGAAATGCTGCAGTTAGGTACGCTTTGGTTCTGAATCAACATTTTCTTCTCTAATTAGAAACTTAGAACTGTTGAAATGCTGCAGTTAGGCACGCTTTGGTTCTGAATCAACATTTTCTTCTCTAAAGATGATAAAGTGCAAGAACTGATCGTGCCCAACGGATCTGCACACCCAGTGTATCCGTTATCCAAGTATCCAAAACTTTTGTGGACCAGGTTGAAAATCAAGCCTCTGGCCTTAGGTACATGATTCGATTGCGAGGTTTTACTTAAAATTTATGTCGATCTGTCTCATAGAAACTTAGAACTCTTGAAATGCTGCAGTTAGGTACGCTTTGGTTCTGAATCAACATTTTCTTCTCTAAAGATGATAAAGTGCAAGAACTGATCGTGCCCAACGGATCTGCACACCTAACAGTGTATCCGTTATCCGAGTATCCAAAACTCTTGTGGACCAGGTTGAAAATCAAGCCTCTGGCCTTAGGTACATGATTCGATTGCGAGGTTTTACTTAAAATTTATGTCGATCTGTCTCGTGCAAGAACTGATCGTGCCCAACGGACCTGCACACCTAACAGTGTATCCGTTATCCAAGTATCCAAAACTCTTGTGGACCAGGTTGAAAATCAAGCCTCTGGTCTTAGGTACATGATTCGATTGCGAGGTTTTACTTAAAATTTATGTCGATCTGTCTCTGAAAAGGTTGGAAACCCCTGCTCTATGTCTTAATGAATGAACGAGTGACCGAGTGTATAAATATTTATAAATTAGAACCTAGACCCAGTCATGTTATCATGACAATCAACACACACACAGTTCTGATCATGAAAAGGTATTGGACTAAAAATTGAAAAAATAAGCGATTACCTTTAAAAACTAGTTGAGCCTTTTTTAACAGTGGACTAAAAATTGAAAAAATAAGCGATTACCTTTAAAAACTAGTTGAGCCTTTTTTAACAGATATTGGACTAAAAATTGAAAAAATAAGCGATTACCTTTAAAAACTAGTTGAGCCTTTTTTAACAGTTTGGTAACCCTGAAAACAGGTTTAGTAAAGGTCAGAATCGATTCTCTGCCAAATCAGTACATAACAGGTCTAACAGTCATACCTCGAACTCATTTTGATGTTGGCGTATTTTATTTTTCAAAAATTTACCATCTTTGGTAGGTACCATATGTATAAATAATAGATACCTGCGTATTACACACCATGCACTGTGTCCATCTACAGAATGATAAGAACAGAATAATTCCAACGTACAATACAATATGATCCAACGTACAATATGATTAGATATTGTTGGGTTCAATTAAAATTTGGATGCCAATACCTAAAGTGGAGTTTGGCTGAGGGACTTTAAACAGGGAATAGACCAGCCCGAAATTCCCGTTGCTAAAGAAATAACAAAGTAAAACTAAAATAATTATCGAGGAATAATTATTTAATTAAGAATCTTCATTAATTAAAATTAAAAATTAAAAGACAATTGAGATTCGACATACAACTGGTGGTAATATTTGGTGAGCTTTCGAGAATACTCAGATTCTCATCATCAGACCAAAATCGCGAGAGAGATGTTTACTCTACGAGCGCTGGAGTTGAAGTGAGACTATGGTAGGTATGCGGTTTAATAGATTCTGATATATGCAAACAGTGTTCCCTACATCAGTTTTAAAGTTAATGGAATTCTTTTCTTGGTTGATATTTTTCGTTCTTGTTGGAACTCATCAGTTAGACATAGCTCTCAGGTGCTGGCCAAGAATTTGGAAGTTTTATTTATACTTCAGAGATGGAAACGAAAACCTGCGTTTTCGATGTAAGATTATATTTAGTGTTGAGTGTTGTTGTGAGCGCCACATATTGATGATTAACATCAATAACGTCGATCTAATTGCAGAGTTTTCTTTGTCAATACGCAATACGCCAGACAGAGGTTAGTGAGAATATTTGGTTTTTACAAAACTGCAAATAGCAAGACGTATTGTTTGTATTAGACATATCTATAGGTACCTACCTACTTTTAATCGACTGTAGTTACTCATAAATTTATAATATACCTGACAGGCCAAGTAAGAGTCGAGGTTTGAAAAAATGTTCGTTTAGAGTGGGATAATCAAATAATCGTGAATATTATTTGTGGTAAAGCAAAGTCTTTTCACAACTTTTTTTTATCACTTGATTGATAATGCACCCTGTATTCTACTGCTGTATGTCCATCACTTGATAATGCACCCTGTATTCTACTGCTGTTTATTTGGTTTTTACAAAACTGCAAATAGCAAGACGTATTGTTTGTATTAGACATACTATACCTACCTACTTTTAATCGACTGTAGGTACTTATAAATTTATAATATACCTACCTGACAGGCCAAGTAAGAGTCGAGGTTTGAAAAAATGTTCGTTTAGAGTGGGATAATCAAATCGTGAATATTATTTGTGGTAAAGCAAAGTCTTTTCACAACTTTTTTTTTTATCACTTGATTGATAATGCACCCTGTATTCTACTGCTGTATGTCCATCACTTGATAATGCACCCTGTATTCTACTGCTGTCGGGATAGAAACGAGGATAGGATCGGATAATCCAATCCTGTGTCGGATTCTATCCGGGTAGAATCGGGATAGAAGACAGAAGAGGTAAAAGTCAGCCGTTCCAAGCATGAGCATTATTTGTTTAGGCGCCTTGGGCGGAAATCGAACCCAGGACCTAGCGCTAAGAAGGCTATCACCTTCCAAGCTAACAATCATGTTTGTTCCAGCATCATGACCAAGGACAGGAAGCCGGAGGAATTGAGTGTGGAGGTATTCTACTGTTGCATAGTTTTTGCAATTGGCATCTCTATCTAATATTCTAATTGGTAGGTTTGTCGACTCTAGAGGTTGCGGGGTTTTGTATAGTTTTTGCAATTGGCATCTCTATCTAATATTCTAATTGGTAGGTTTGTCGACTCTAGAGGTTGCGGCGTTACGCCATGTTGCTGTAGATCAGCGGTTACCAAACTTTCCCCCCCCCTTTTTTTTAGCCCGTCCTTCCTTTATTATTACGATAGTAATAAAAAAAAAAGGTATAGTGGACGGGCTATTGTATTCGCTTCGGTGTCGTCGATAACACTTCAGTCGATCATTTAAGACCGGTTTTAGCGTTACCTATGTTAAGCTACGCCGAGCAAGGCCAATAAATGGATGGGTGACTTAAACCTTATATTGGGAATAAAGGGAGAACGGGCTCTAGTCTTGATTTTAAATCATTACATGAAAGTAAAATCGAACGATCAAATCAAGAATAATAATAAAATGAATACATATTAAACAAATTAGGTAGGTACATAGGTACTCATTTTCTTTAATCAGGATCGAATAAACTACGGGCTAAAAAATTCCCGGAGGGACGGGCCCAGCTTGTTAAAAATTGTGAACGCTCCGAGGCCCTTTCCTTTGTTTTATGTGATCTTCCCGGGGGCCTTAAAGTCCTTCACGACCCCCTCGCAGGCCGCGGACCCCAGTTTGGGAATCGCTGCTGTAGATAATTATATCTAGGTATATACTAGAGTACTTGAGGATAGTTGGCCATCAGTAGGTAACGTATGGTGTATGGATTATGTTATCTTGATAGCAGTATCTTGGCCATGATAACTGAGAGCATGCTTCCAGTTCCGACTGAAAATCAAATCATTACATCTTATCCTTATCTCTATCCACTGCTGCTCAGAGGATAATCATTCTATAATCTCCTCTACTCATCTGAGTACTTGTATAGATATAGAACATAAGTTAAGACATCATGCAGTTAACCTATAGTATTACCAACGACCCAACTACATAAATAGAGAGGACATCAATATTTTCTTTTGTTTCTTGGAGTTTTAAGTTGCTTTTGTATAGCTATAGAGTGGGACCTCTTCCAATCTATGTAGGACGTGATTTACGGTCAGTCGTCCAAGTGTTCCAGCTACGCACAACGTTGCTTCAGTGATCGTTAGGGAACTGGGGCATTCAACGTGTTCGTATTAGATAAAAACAGATCATCTGAATCGGATTATAAGCTGTTCTTGAGATCGTAAAGGACAACAAGAAACTAATCATGGAACCTTTGTGAATTACGTAATGGATAGTGGAAAATGTCGAATTGACCTTGTCGCTCTCTATATGTGTGTGTGTGTAGGCCCTTATATGAAATATTATGTAGGTAGCTACACCATATGTTATTAACTAATTATGACAAAGTTCAATAGCTTACCCTAGTAATCTCAAGTATAATATTTTACTAGTTTATCCTGCATGTGCGAGATAGATGAAGATGAGTGCAAGGTCTCTTAAGTTTCTATGTCAGGGATGTCCAACTGGTTGATCGCGAATAGAAGAAATGATCTCGTGATATTTCGA
Organism: Diaphorina citri; assembly: GCF_000475195.1. NCBI lineage: Eukaryota > Metazoa > Arthropoda > Insecta > Hemiptera > Psyllidae > Diaphorina > Diaphorina citri. The sequence continues at coordinate 135,637 of NW_007377915.1, read as the reverse complement.
ACGAAATTTTAAAATTTCTCGAAGAAAGAGGCGATAACCTGCATGATCCAGAATGGCTCTGTGATCTTGCGCATAGAAACTTAGAACTGTTGAAATGCTGCAGTTAGGTACGCTTTGGTTCTGAATCAACATTTTCTTCTCTAAAGATGATAAAGTGCAAGAAGTGCAAGAACTGATCGTGCCCAACGGACCTGCACACCTAACAGGTTATCCGTTATCCAAGTATCCAAAACTCTTGTGGACCAGGTTGAAAATCAAGCCTCTGGTCTTAGGTACATGATTCGATTGCGAGGTTTTACTTAAAATTTATGTCGATCTGTCTCTGAAAAGGTTGGAAACCCCTGCTCTATGTCTTAATGAATGAACGAGTGACCGAGTGTATAAATATTTATAAATTAGAACCTAGACCCAGTCATGTTATCATGACAATCAACACAGTTCTGATCATGAAAAGGTATTGGACTAAAAATTGAAAAAATAAGCGATTACCTTTAAAAACTAGTTGAGCCTTTTTTAACAGTTTGGTAACCCTGAAAACAGGTTTAGTAAAGGTCAGAATCGATTCTCTGCCGAATCAGTACATAACAGGTCTAACAGTCATACCTCGAACTCATTTTGATGTTGGCGTATTTTTCAAAAATTTACCATCTTTGGTAGGTACCATATGTATAAATAATAGATACCTGCGTATTACACACCATACCTACACTGTGTCCATCTACAGAATGATAAGAACAGAATAATTGAAGATCCAATGTACAATAATATATGATTATTGATTAGATATTGTTGGGTTCAATTAAAATTTGGATGCCAATACCTAAAGTGGAGTTTGGCTGAGGGACTTTAAACAGGGAGTAAGACCAGCCCGAAATTCCCGTTGCTAAAGAAATAGCAAAGGTTGAGTGCGAAGGGCATTCACTCGTAAATTTTTTGTGGCCAAAAACAAATGTCAGCCCAAAGTAATCACCCTAGTTAGGGCTGATTGAGAGGGTGACGAAAAACGCCGGAAATAACAAAGGTTGAGTGCGAAGGGCATCCGCTCGTAAATTTTTTGTGGCCAAAAACAAATGTCAGCCCAAAGTAATCACCCTAGTTAGGGCTGATTGAGAGGGTGACGAAAAACGCCGACCCTGTATGCTTATTCCCTCTTACTTTTATACTCATTTTCGCAATTCATAACTCAACGTACTGAATGCAATTGGTTTTCCTGACGTAAAGTACCTTAGGTAAGTATGGATACGTTGATTACCTTGCGACCTAGCGCGAGTATATTACAAGCTCATCATTTCATATTCAGGGTGTACTTCTACTTCTATCTATAATTCTATACCTACTAGTGGTTCTGCCACATAACCAAAACAGGATTTTATCCGGGTAGAACCCAGATAAAATCGGGATAGAAACGAGGATAGGATCGGATTATCCAATCCTGTGTCGGATTCTATCCGGGTAGAATCGGGATAGAAGACAGAAGAGGTAAATGGGATAGAAACGAGGATAGGATCGGATTATCCAATCCTGTGTCGGATTCTATCCGGGTAGAATCGGGATAGAAGACAGAAGAGGTAAAAGTCAGCTGTTCCAAGCATGAGCCTTATTTGTTTAGGGTAAAGTTCGCCTTGGACGGAAATCGAACCCAGGACCTAGCGCTAAGGAGGCTATCTCCTTCCAAGCTAACAATCATGTTTGTTCCAGCATCATGACCAAGGACAGGAAGCCGGAGGAATTGAGTGTGGAGACATCTGTCAGTAAGCAAGGCCTGCAGATAGCTAAGGCAGAACTAAGAGAAGATGAATCTACCAGGGAAGATGCTCTCATACAGCTACGACAGTGGATCACCAAGAATAGTCGGATTCAGACGTGCAGACTAGGTGAGTCTCAACCCCGCTAGGTAAATGGGAGGGTACGGGTTCGAATTCCACCTAAAACGGGGAATTTTATGTTCTTTTTTTTCAATCAAAATAATTAATAATATTAATTACAACACTGCGATGCGATGGGTAGATATGATCCATAAAGACATTGAAAAAAGAGGATTATGTATCCAACAGCTGGCAAGAATAGTCGGATTCAGACGTGCAGACTAGGTGAGTCTCAACCCGCTAGGTAAATGGGAGGGTACGGGTTCGAATTCCACCTAAAGCGGGGAATTTTATGTTCTTTTTTTTATCAAAATAACTAATAATATTAATTACAACACTGCGATGCGATGGGTAGATATGATCCATAAAGACATTGAAAAAAGAGGATTATGTATCCAACAGCTGTAATAAACGAAGAAAAGTTCAAAGATAGAACATAGTGAAAAGGCTGTGTTCACAGTCAACCCATTTCTGAAACGACTTGAGATTTGATGATGAATAAATACAGTAATATAAAGGGTCCCTTTGTTAATAAAAGAATACAACTGCACTTAACTTAGTGTGGACGAAAGAAAAGACTGGTGTGGTGATGACTAGACCCGTACTAAGGTATTTTATTACAGAAAATAAAACTTGTGCTGCCATGCCAGCCAAATTGTTCAACGAACAAGGTTAGGATAATGGCAACTGTTTAATTATTTTCCACTCTAATACCGGGTCCACACTTTTGCATAGGCCAACCCACTGGCTTATGATCGAAGTTATGATTATGATCGAAGGTATTTTCATTTCTTAGAACATTATAATACAGAAAGAGTCATCAGAGTGATCTGAAGCTATTAAAATTTACAAACTCTTGTATGATTCTTATCTGTTTGTTTTGTTGTTTTTTTTTCTGTTTATTTATTTATCTGATTCAAAATGTCCAATCTAATAGATGCAAGGTTTCTGCTGAGATTTCTCCGGTCCAAGAAGTTTAGTGTCCCCATGGCAGAGGAAGCATTGGAGCGATATATTTTGCTAAGAAATACCTATGGAGATTTAGCCTTCTCCAAACTGGATCCTAAGAACCCAACTATGCAAGAGCTGCTCAAACTAGGGTAAGTATAGCTGAATCCTAAGAACACAACTATGCAAGAGCTACTCAAACTAGGGTAAGTATAGCTGAATCCTAAGAACACAACTATGCAAGAGCTACTCAAACTAGGGTAAGTATAGCTGAATCCTAAGAACACAACTATGCAAGAGCTACTCAAACTAGGGTAAGTATAGCTGAATCCTAAGAACACAACTATGCAAGAGCTACTCAAACTAGGGTAAGTATAGCTGAATCCTAAGAACACAACTATGCAAGAGCTACTCAAACTAGGGTAAGTATAGCTGAATCCTAAGAACACAACTATGCAAGAGCTACTCAAACTAGGGTAAGTATAGCTGAATCCTAAGAACACAACTATGCAAGAGCTACTCAAACTAGGGTAAGTATAGCTGAATCCTAAGAACACAACTATGCAAGAGCTACTCAAACTAGGGTAAGTATAGCTGAATCCTAAGAACACAACTATGCAAGAGCTACTCAAACTAGGGTAAGTATAGCTGAATCCTAAGAACACAACTATGCAAGAGCTGCTCAAACTAGGGTAAGTATAGCTGAATCCTAAGAACACAACTATACAAGAGCTGCTCAAACTAGGGTAAGTATTATAGCTGAATCCTAAGAACGCAACTATGCAAGAGCTGCTCAAACTAGGGTAAGTATAGCTGAATCCTAAGAACACAACTATTATGCAACTTATTTTCGATTTCATTTCTAAGTGTGACCCAGCTCCTTCTTTAACACGCTCTATTCACCTAACTCTGAATTCAGAAAAGTACATTCCTTTTTCGCTCGACGATATTAGGTATTATGTACATATTACCTATGTATTTTTGTTTCAGATATCTGTTTGCAACTCCAAAGAGAGATAAACTAGGGAGAAGGGTAATCATTGCAAGACCTGGTGAGTAACAGACTATACAGGGTGTGTATAAAGTCTTGACCAGGGGTGGGTTTCTCGAGAACCACTTAGAATACCCAGAAACGCCGAGACAGTTCTTTCCTAATTTTTGGGCTATCATTTTTTTTGTATGAAGTTGATAAGATGTTTAGATGTTTTTTGATGTTATAAGTGGTTCTCGAGAGACCTACAACTGGTCAAGATTTTATAAACACCCTGTATGTAGATTCAGTACCTGACTATTGTCCATATAGGTAGAAGAGTGACCATTATAAATTTTATGAACGCCGGATATATATTTGAATATGCAATGTGCACATTATTATAATGAGCCCAATGAGCGCGTCTGCCTTGTAAGCGTTACATGGCGGGTTCACGATTCCCGGATGGGGCGGCTTTTATCCTGAACAGATAATGTTTGTTCTCGGAACGGCTGGCTTTCTTCTATTCTGAGTTCCTTCTCTCTTCTATTTCGGGACGATAAGACCTTAGCAGTTACAATTCCCTCTATCAAACCCTTAAAAAAGAGAAGATTTTGTCAATGATCGGGGCTTAGGGCTTCATACTTTGTAATCTTAATATTGAGTTGGAGTCTACCTTTAAAATCTATAGGTATTGAGTTAGAGTTAGACAGTAGGTACACTATACCACTGGTTTAACCCATTATTATTCTGTTGAGGTGAGCAACCTTCGTGGCCGAGTGATATCACACGAGGCTTGCACACCGGAGGACCCGGATAAGATCCACCCCGGGCGGCAATTGAACCCGCGGCCTTGTTATAAACCTTGGCTGTAAAATAAAACAATAAAACATCTATAAATTTGTTAAAAAAAAAAAAAAGAACCCGCGGCCTACCGCTTACAAGGCAGACGCGCTACCAACCAAGTTAATTAGGTTGGCTGAGATTTCATTGATTTTGATTGTCCTGTCTAGGCTAGGCTGGCTGAGGTTTGATTTGATTTTGACTGTCCTGTCTAGGCTAGGCTGGCTGAGGTTTGATTTGATTTTGATTGTCCTGTCCAGGTGTTTTCAACCCACACAAGTACACAAACTCCCACATGCTGCAGATCCATGGCATGACATATGAGACACTCATGGAGGATGAAGAAAATCAGGTCCGCGGGTTTGTTCATTTCAATGATGGTGCTGGTGTATCCTTCCCTCATCTTACTCTCTTCACACCCAAGGAAGCAGTTCGAATAGTTAAGAATGGAGAGGTGAGTGAAGAGTTATTAAAGGCGCGCGAACGTCAAGAGTTTGAAGCGCCACCCGGCCTAGATACATATATTAAGAAGAAACAATTTCATGGTTTTTCGGCATTACCATTATTTACACCGCTAAATTTTTTGTAGCCAAATGCCAGCTCAAAGTGATTACCCCAGGGCTGATTGAGAGGCTGACGAAAAACTCTGATCCCGTATAACGTTCACACCCAAGGAAGCAGTCCGAATAGTTAAGAATGGAGAGGTGAGTGAGAGGGTTATTAAAGGCGCGCGAACGTCAAGAGTTTGAAGCGCCAACCGGCCTAGATATATTAACAAGAAACAATTTCATGGTTTTTTGGCATTACCATTATTTACACTGCTAAATTTTTTGTAGCCAAATGCCAGCTCAAAGTGATTACCCCAGGGCTGATTGTGAGGCTGACGAAAAACTCTGATCCCGTATAACTTTGCTATACCTACTTTAGTAATAGAAATGTAGAAAATAATAATAATTGAAAATAGATTTTAAAAAAAGTAGGTAAATGGCTATTCTCTATTAAAATCTTATCGTTTGCAGCGTACTTTACCAATGAGACATAAGGAAATTCATATTATCAATTGTCATCCCAGTGTGAAGTATGCCTTGGATTTTGGACTTAATCTCGTGTCGGAAAAAATCAGAAAACGAATCAAGGTAAGCGTCATTGTCAGTCATATTATTTGTAAATAACCACCATTATAGCTGTATTACACGGATTACTCCATATTTATACAATCGGACTACCTATTATCGTTCTCGGAACGGCTGGTTTTCTCCTATCCTGTCTTCCTTCTCTCTTTGATTTCGGGACGATAAGACCTCAGCAGTTACAGTTCCCTCTATCAAACCCTCCCCCCCGAAAAATCTGTGTAGCCACTTCTGTAGTAATCGGTAACATGCTATACATAGTGTTGGGAATGATCGATTATTTCACATAATCGATTATCAATAATCGATTATGAAAAATAATCGATTAATCGATTATTAATCGATTATTGTATTCGCTTCGGTGTCGTCTGTCTGTCACTCTGTCTGTCACCATAGAAGGATTTATCCAAACCTAGTCGACCTATTTATCAAATTAAAGGTCTTTTTACCAGAAACACGAAAGTGGTGGTGCAAATTTTGTCCAGAGAACCATAAAGCCAAAAAAACTGGTTTTTGAGGGATTTTTTTTTTTCACATTTTCTCAAATGAGCTCTGATCTTGAAATTTGTCGCGACGACCTATGAACTCAAAGCGAGAAAGTTTTAGATAACACTTCAGTCGTTATTTTTGTCTGTCACTCTGTCAGTTGTCCCCATAGAAGGATTTATCCAAACCTAGTCGACCTAATATATCAAATTAAAGGTCTTTTTACCAGAAACACGAAAGTGGTGGTGCAAATTTTGTCCAGAGAACCATAAAACCAAAAAAAAAAAACTGGTTTTTGGAGGATTTTTTTCACATTTTCTCACACAAATGAGCTCTGATCTGGAAATTTGTCGCGACGACCTATGAACTCACAGCGAGAAAGTTTTAGATAACACTTCAGTCGTTTTTTTAAGACCGGTTTTAGCGTCACCTATGTTAAAAGCTACGCCGAGCAAGGCCAATAAATGGATGGGTGACTTAAACCTTATATTGGGAATAAAGGGAGAACAGGTTCTAGTCTTGTGATTTTAAATCATTACATGAAAGTAAAATCAAATCAAGAATAATAATAAACTGAATACATATTAAACAAATTAGGTAGGTACATAAGTACTGATTTTCTTTAATCAGGATCGAATAAACTACGGGCTAAAAAATTCCCGGAGGTACGGGCCCAGCTTGTTAAATATTGTGAACGCTCCGAGGCCCTTTCCTTTGTTTTATGTGATCTTCCCGGGAGCCTTAAAGTCTTTCACGACCCCCTCGCAGGCCGTGGACCCCAGTTTGGGAATCGCTGCTGTAGATAATTATATCTAGGTATATACTAGAGTACTTAAGGATAGTTGGTCATCAGTAGGTATGGTGTATGGATTATGTTATCTTGATAGCAGTATCTTGGCCATGATAACTGAGAGCATGCTTCCAGTTCCGACTGAAAATCAAATGTTTATTTATTTATTTATCTGATTCAAAATGTCCAATCTAATAGATGCAAGGTTTCTGCTGAGATTTCTCCGGTCCAAGAAGTTTAGTGCGTACTAAGGTATTTTATTACAGAAAATAAAACTTGTGCTGCCATGCCAGCCAAATTGTTCAACGAACAAGGTTAGGATAATGGCAACTGTTTAATTATTTTCCACTCTAATACCGGGTCCACACTTTTGCATAGGCCAACCCACTGGCTTATGATCGAAGTTATGATTATGATCGAAGGTATTTTCATTTCTTAGAACATTATAATACAGAAAGAGTCATCAGAGTGATCTGAAGCTATTAAAATTTACAAACTCTTGTATGATTCTTATCTGTTTGTTTTGTTGTTTTTTTTCTGTTTATTTATTTATCTGATTCAAAATGTCCAATCTTATAGATGCAAGGTTTCTGCTGAGATTTCTCCGGTCCAAGAAGTTTAGTGTCCCCATGGCAGAGGAAGCATTGGAGCGATATATTTTGCTAAGAAATACCTATGGAGATTTAGCCTTCTCCAAACTGGATCCTAAGAACCCAACTATGCAAGAGCTGCTCAAACTGGGGTAAGTATAGCTGAATCCTAAGAACAAAACTACGCAAGAGCTGCTCAAACTAGGGTAAGTATAGCTGAATCCTAAGAACACAACTATGCAAGAGCTGCTCAAACTAGGGTAAGTATAGCTGAAAGAGTGTATACTGTGATTATTACTTAGGTACATATTTTTGTTTTCCATTTCAGATCTATGGATGAAAGAGTTGGAAGGTAATGTGCATATCTTGAGGAAGAACGACGAAATGTTGCGAGTCCGAACTGAAATGTTTAGTGAAAGTGCTCGCCAGGGGGCAGTACGAGCGTTGAAAGCAAACTGTGGTCGTCTAGATCAGGATATCATGGCTGGGAGCTTCAGGAAACTCACTGTGGATTAAGTAGTAAATGTATTGATCAAGTGTAGACACTAATTCAATGGCTGGGAGTTTCAGGAAACTCACTGTGGATTAAGTAGTAAATGTATTGATCAAGTGTGGACACTAATTCAATGGCTGGGAGCTTCAGGAAACTCACTGTGGATTAAGTAGTAAATGTATTGATCAAGTGTGGGCACTAATTCAATGGTTGGTCGTCTTGATCAGGATATCATGGCTGGGAGCTTCAGGAAACTCACTGTAGATTAAGTAGGAAATGCATTGATCAAGTGTGGGCACTAATTCAATGGCTGGGAGCTTCAGGAAACTCACTGTGGATTAAGTAGGAAATGCATTGATCAAGTGTGGGCACTAATTCAATATCTCTTTTGTCTTTTATTTATTTTTAATTTGGGAAGATTCTTATCTAAATAATTATTTACATTTAATTTTATTGATACGTGTGAAAAGATTTAATTTTTTTATCGACAGCGATTATTTTTTAAAGATGTCTGAGGCTACATTCGCCAACAAGTTAAAGAAGTGCGTCATCCATATTAAAATATGTGGTGATGACGTCATTGCGCCAAAGGTTTTTTACTGTGTTGAGACGCTTGTTGAGTTATGTCGTAATATGCATGGTGATGGAAATTAGTGCCCTACACGCCCTACACTTGAATTTACGCCACTGCATATTAATCACTGGAATTCTGACTAGATTTTCCGCTGTTTTACATATCATTTTTCAAAAGAGGTTTGATAGAGGGAAATGTAACTTTTGATTTCCTATCGTCCCGAAATACAAGGACGAAGAAGGACAGGATAGGAGAAAGCCAGCAGCCGATCTGAGTATGAACTTTATCTGTTTAGGATAAAGTTCACTTCGGACGGGAATCGAACCCACGGGCTAGCGCTTACAAGGCAGACTTGTTATGAGAGTTAGCGATATTTTGGTCGCATTTTGAATTTTTGAGCGCTATTTTTTTATGACTTGACAGTTAGAAATATCGAAAAAAAACTTCTATTTTTATAATTATTATGTATTAGGAACATACATTAGATAGACATTTAGATAATAATATTATAAAGCTTTATTTTGAACATACCTATTTAAGTATATATATATAACTTGTACATAATTATATTTTATTCAATTAAAATAAAACTGGAATAAATGTTTCAATATTAGACCTTTAGTTACCTACCTACTTTTTATTGTAATCTCAGTTGTCAGTAGCTTTAGGTGCGTAAATCTGACCCTGCCACTTTGATGCCTTATTTTCAAAAGAGCATACAGTATGGCTTTGTCAGCGACCGGAGGCCCCATTTATTCTGATTAACGTTACCAAAAGGCAGCATTACCTATATTTATTTATTTATTACGAAAATAACATAGCCGGCTTTGCAGTACTGCGAAAGACAATGTAGCTTTAGGTTTAGGTGCGTAAATCTGACCCTGCCACTTTGATGCCTTATTTCCAAAATCGCATACAGTGGCTTTGTCAGCGACCGGAGCCCCCATTTATTCTGATTAACGTTACCAAAAGGCAGCATTACCTATATGTATTTATTTATTACGAAAATAACATAGCCGGCTTTGCGAGCGGCCGAAAGACAATCAGGTAAATACACTAAATAGTAAATACGGTACCTAATACATATGAATTTATGGGTATGAACAAATAACACTTACTTTTACCCCCTTTCAAAATTACCAAAAATCACATCATCACCCATAACTTCAACTTTAATACTATTTAAACTATACGAAATACCCAACAGCACCGGGGAATTTCACCTCTCAGACCTCTCTACTAAAATGCGTGAGAAATGAGAATTTCTTTCTATCCACCCATGATCCACCCTGTTTAAGTTATGTTTCCAACTCTGTCGCTAGAGTCGCTGAAGACATAACAGGGTGTAAACATGAAACATGTGCGTTTGCGTTTTCATGTTTTCAACCTTCAACAAGCAACAGGTGTTTGGTAATTTGAGATTTGAGATTCTCGTAATTTCGTTTTTCAATTTCGTATTTTTTCAGTTCAGTCAGACGAATCAGACTATCAGACGTTTTCAGTTTAGACTCTAGATTTTAAAGCGTTAGTGGTGGAGTGGTACTTTTCGTGTGTTTTATTTTACGGAGGAATTATATTTTGCGTGATAAAATTACCTATTTATTTCTCCTTACTTATTGCAGTAAAATGTCTCTATACATACAGATAATCCAGCTATTGCTCTGGGTCCATTTTTTCCTGATTTTGCTATTTTCCATTTCTTTTTCAGTTATATTCGAGTCTAGAAGAGGCACACAATCACATTGACAAAAGTCTCTTGCCCAAAGAATACGGAGGTGAAATGCCTATGGCACAAATGATAGGTAAGACTGTTATAGGTACTGATCGTGACAAAACTCCACTGTGCTTGTGTAGTAGCGATTTCTATGTGTACTTGTATCTATTATTTTTAGAACTGTTCTCTGTCCGATCTACAAAAAAAAAAAAAAAAAAAAAAAAAAAAAAAAAAAAACGGCCCCCCAACCTATCGCTTACAAGGGAGGCGCAGGTACATACTATTCATACTAACTTCCAAGAGTTCCAAGTTCCAAACTAATTAGGTTGCAATTTGCGATTCTATATTCTAAGGCCAGCCATTCACTATCAGGTCCACCTGATGGTGTGTGATGTGCTCATGAGGTATCAGGTAGACCTGACAGGCGGACCTCTTCATCCCTACCTGTCAGGTCTACCTGATGGGAAAAGGTGAGTTTACTCCCAAGTCCCAAAAAACGTATAGGTACCTTAAAAAAAGGTCAAGTAGGTGCGAGACATGCATGTTCCATAACATAGGTACTAATTGGAAATAACTTTTTAGTTTTTATTTATTTATTAAAAAAAAACATATAATAATCAAAACAGAACTTTGGAAAAGTGAGTGCCTGGCCTAAGATTACTTAGCACAATTTCATGGACTTAGGTACCTATACTTGTACAATTGCTTGGTAATCCCATAATGTATTTTACAGTACAGGAAGTGTGAGTATATTTTCATGATCAACTGATAATATTACATGGTGAGTCGGTTGAAAATTCAGGACCCACTGAAAATTATTGTTCAACGATTACCTACCTAAGCAAAATACTTATACTACAAACCTATAGGTATACTTACATACATAAAATTAATGTAGGTGGTTACAATTTACAATGCTTACAAGTATGAACTTGAAAATTGAGAAGGTATCATAAGCGTTAGAGTTAGAGCCCAAATAGTAGCTAGAGGAGTTTTTTTTGTCTGAATCTAATGAATCCATCGAATGCAGATTCACAAAAAAAAGAAAATCTTGAAAATCCAGTGAATCCAAGGGATCCACTCGGGAATTGGATTCGTTGGATTTGGCGGCATTTTAATCGCTATTTTAGCTATTTACCTACTTTAAGATCTTCTGATCAAACGGTTAAAGTGTGTCCAAACATATAGTCGACACCACGCCGTTGATCGATGGCGTCAACCGTCAACTATACACACGAGTGGACTCATCTTTGGAGACATCGAAAAAGTTATGGGAGAAGACGACCTCAATACCAAAAACCCTCTCCCAAGTATGTACCTATAGGGTCTTTCAGAATACGCAAGTAGGGTCTCGTAAGAGTGATTAATTTTCATTTTTGAATAACCCTCTGTAGGTACTTCTAACCAACTCAGAGCAAAATCCAATGATTCCAATGGAATAAGAAAAAATTGGGTGCTCCAAATACCCCGCCGTAGTAAAGGAGCAATGATGAAGGGGGCAGGGGCACGTTTAGCCCAGTGGTAATGGTAACGCGCTTACCATGTGCAGTGCTTACACCAGATTGGGTGCATGTGTGTCGTCAGTACTCAGTTGGGTTATCGGTATAACTATATGTAGTAGTTTAGAGATCATTTTGATATATTATAATGCTAATGGGACACACATGTGGGAGAACACTGCAGCGACTGTGAATGAATCAATAGTAGGAGGTTTGATTGGGGTTGGGTAGTACATATATTAAGTTATATTGCGTATCTGGGTAGCTTTGTGGTTTAGGGAGTTTTAAGGTTACTATTCAATTAAAAACCAGCCTCAAACTCACATAATAATACTGTTTGATTGGGGTTGGGTAGTACTTATATTAAGTTATATTGCCTATCTGGGTAGCTTTGTGGTTTAGGGAGTTTTAAGGTTACTATTCAATTAAAAACCAGCCTCAAACTCACATAATAATATAAGGTCTAGCTAGTGTGTTTAGCAACATACTTGCCTATGCCGTTGATTAATTAGGTAGTAAATTGGTTAAGGTCTATTCTCTATTGGGACTCTCTGTCCCTCCTAACTCCTAAATTCCATGAAATCAAATGTAATGCCTATCTCCAACTCTCCTATATGACAGCCAAACACGGTCGCCTTCTGCTTCACAAAATCACAACACAGAAGGGTTCAATCTAGAATCTTCTGGGCTTTAAGAGAGCAGATAAAGTTAGAAACTGCAGTATCAACCAGATCTCAATGTTCCTATCTCCAACTCTCATATATGACAGCCAAACACGGTCGCCTTCTGCTTCACAAAATCAAAACACAGAAGGGTTCAATCTAGAATCTTCTGGGCTTTAAGAGAGCAGATAAAGTTAGAAACTGCAGTATCAACCAGATCTCAATGTTCACAACATATCCAGACGTCTCAATTGGAAGTTAGCGGGGAACCTGGCTCGGATGCAAAACCCAAGATGGACAAAGAGTAGGCACCACTGAACCACAAAACATAAGACCAACCACCAGATGGCGCGATGAACTAATGTGAGAAGTAGGAGTCAAATGGTCAAGAGAACTCTGACAAGGCATTACAAAGGATGTACTGAACAATACGAGTACCTATCTATTATATCAGCGGTTTTCAAGATGGACAAAGAGTAGGCACCACTGAACCACAACCACCAGATGGCGCGATGAACTAATGTGAGGAGCAGGAGTCAAATGGTCAAGAGAACTCTGACAAGGCATTACAAAGGATGTACTATGGAAGTTAGCGGGGAACCTGGCTCGGATGCAAAACTCAAGATGGACAAAGAGTAGGCACTCTAAACCACAAAACATAAGACCAACCACCAGATGGCGCGATGAACTAATGTGAGGAGCAGGAGTCAAATGGTCAAGAGAACTCTGACAAGGCATTACAAAGGATGTACTGAACAATACGAGTACCTATCTACTATATCAGCGGTTTTCAGCCTTTTTTCGCCCGCGTACCCCTTGGGTATCCGAATTTATCCACGCCAACATCATAATGAGTACCGGGTACCTAAGTTGATGTGTACCATTACTTCTGAGTTCTAAAAACACACTCAGTACCTTTTGAAAAAATACAGTACTTCCAGTACATTGAAGTCGAAATTCGGTACTTTTCTGAACTGTATTGCACTTTAATAAGCCGTCCCAATTCAAAATTTGCTTTTGTCCGCCACTACACCATTTTTTCTCGCGTACCCCCGGAGGGTGTCTGGCGTACCCCCAGGGGTACGCGTATCCCCGGTTGAAAACCGCTGTACTATACATATGCATGTTGTATAGTAGGTACAATATTATTTTTACTTCAATAATAGCGCGTATAATATCTCTAGTAGCGCGGTCAAACTTTGACTTGGCGGGGCGCTTAATAGTACCTAGTTGGCAACATTGTACTCGGAGGGTTGGGCTTAACAGTTTTTTTTTTTTTTTTCATTTTTGACTTCAAACAAACTGCAGTAGTTGAGAGTATGTTGAATGAAAATTGAATTTACATGGTTTGGAACCAATAGACTGATTGTAGCAATGTTGATGTAACATTTAGTTCTCTTATCCCCGCCAACATCATAATGAGTACCGGGTACCTAGGTTGATGTGTACCATTACTTCTGAGCTCTAAAAACACACTCAGTACCTTTTGAAAAAATACAGTACTTCCAGTACATTGAAGTCGAAAGTCGGTACCTTTCTGAACTGTATTGCACTTTAATAAGCCGTGGCATGGCTTCTTCGTAAAGAACCATGGGACGTCTTTGTTCACAATAGAGTTGAAGAGATTTGTAAAATCACCGCAAACTGTGAGTGGAGACATTTTCCGGGAGAACATAATCCAGCGGATTTACCCTCACGAGGCTGTACACCAAAGAAACTTCTACGGTGCAGATGGTGGGAGGGTCCATTATTTGTAAAGGAATTAGCTTGTGAGTCAGTCATTCCTGACATAGGTAATCCTAACAATTCACTATCAAAGGTCAAATCTCCTAAAAGAAGAGTAGCTAGACAAGTAAAGGTTATTGTCAAAAAACCACAGAGTACGCGATGTGGTCGAGTTATCACAAAGCCTCTGAGATTTGATTAGTATCTATAGTGTTAGATTGAAATATGAGTTATTCGTGAATTGTTCTTTGTATTATACTATGACTTTAATTTCTGATTTGTACCTAATTAATTTCAATTTGTTCAAGGCTTAGCTTTTAGCTGTTCAAAGTAGTTAGTTTTTTCCCCTTTGAAATTATGTTTGTAAAGTTTGATTTTTAGACAGCTACTTGTTTAAGCATATAATTTCTTGATTAGGCAGGTATTGTATTAGTCATTATTTTTTGAAGGAAGAAAAAATTGGTTCTTTAAGTTTGGTCATTAAGATTGATAAGGATCTATTATGTACATTGTTAACCTTATGATACTAGATAATTTTGATATACCTGATGACTTTTACCAAAGTGTATTTTGGATTAATGTAAATATTGTCATAGTGAATTTATTTTTATTAGCCCTTCATTGACCATTGTGACTTAAATTGTTTGGATTATTTTTGGGTTAATATTGTGTAATATGTATAATGTTCTTTGTATAATATGTAGGTACGTTTTCTTAAGCATTATGCATCTTTTGGTTCATTTTTTTGGTGGAAATTTGATCCTAAGCTCAAATTTGGTGGGAGGATGTCACGAACCAAAATCGATATCCTAGTTTTTGAATTTTAGCGCTCTTCAAAATTGTTTGTTTACTTTCTGAATGAGGGTGTGAACATTCACACGTTTTCCTAATGGCTTAATGTAGCTTTAAAAATGCGAGAAGAAAAACGAGGTCAGAAAATCAGAATGAAAAGAAGAAAAGTTTGTAGTTTAAAGAATAAGCAATTAAGATTTTCTGTATTTCCATGTAAAGTTTAAAGCTCATTCTCAATAAAGTTCATGTTCGTGACTGAAAGTATGTACCCTACTTCAAAATTTATACATTTAACGCTTTGTTCTTTCCATCTTTTCAGGGCTCACGCTCTTTTTCTTTATTATTACCATAGTAATAAACAAGCTGTTTTACCTTCCCTCCGGGAAATTTTTTAGCTCGTAGTGATTAAGAAAATCAGTGCCATGGAGGCCAACTTTTTTGACATTCCATTTTCTTTTCTATTTTTGATTGACTTTTTTGATTTTAACTGTTCAGGTAATGTATTTCATTAAATGTGAAGATGCTAGAGCCCGTAGTATTTATTCCCAATATAATGTTCAAGGTAACCATTCTTTGTATTGCCTGCTCGCGTAGCTTAACATAGGTGACGCTATAGACTGGTATTGAATGATCGACTGAAGTGGTTATCTAATAACTTTCTGGCTTTGGGTTCATGTTCTGTCGCTGACAAATTTTCGAGATCAGAGCGCATTTGGAGTTATGTTAATGTAGCATTGCGAGGTTTAGGCGTCCGGATCCGGGCTTCATTTATCCAAACAAAAGGTTCGTTCTCGGCACGGCGCTTTCTCCATATCTGTTCCTTCTCTCTGTGCTTTCGGGACGATGTTATGGATTCCAGGTCGATATTGATCGACCTTTCGTAGACGATGCAACTTTATACCAAATTTTTATTCTCTCTCCCAGGTCCCTTGTTGCCTTGGGCCTTGCCCTACATCTTTTCCTACCCTGCCTGTTTAGACTTCTTAGGCGGCTATATCTACAGGCCCTTAAAGGGGTTTCAGCCTATTAAGCAGGATTAAACAAGTGGTATAGGTATCAAAGATCCTCTTCTATTTATGTAGTCGCGGTCAGCCTTATGTTTATGATAAATGAGAGGAATCGTAGTTGTTTGTTTATTGGTCATTTATATTTCTCCACGTCGGGGGTGACGAGCGTCCAAAATGGCGGTCCGCATGCCACAGAATGTGTTTATTTTATTATTAATTATATGATAGCTATACGTCATACCCACGGCAGAAAAACTGGTGAGACTTGGATTGCTGAAACTATTGGAACGGCATATTTTAGCTTCCTAAACACAAATTGGAGGAGCTGGGTGCAAAAGGGCACTGTGAAATCATCAAACTGGATATTTAAAACTTTTAAAAAGCTTTTCAATTTTTTCAAATCCATTGAAAAGTAATGTTTACAAAACGCGCTCTATTATCGAAAAAAGTTATCACTGCGTTCAACGCTGGAAGATGAGCGCACCACGTTCTATTCAAAAACCGTTTTACGCATAAAGGGCAAAAATCCATATTTCCTTTTTGCACCCTCAATTTCTCGCGCGCGCGCCCCCTCAAGAGAGCTTGTTTTTCGGTACATTCTGAGTAGGCTGTCTAGACAAGCACTGAAAACGCACCGACTCGGTACCAATTGAAATCCTCGACTTGAGCCGCG
>NW_007377915.1:6007-117797 GCF_000475195.1 Diaphorina citri | reverse complement strand
ATATTTGGCGTCAACGTTGAGAAAATAAATATTCATTCAATTGCATTGACAAATACAATTTCATTTTTCCAACCATACTTTCAATGTATCTTCAACACTGCATTCATATATTGCGTTCAACGTTGGGAAAAATAAATATTCATTCAATATTGCGGTTACTTCTTCAACCACTTTGGCTACATGGGTAGGTAGGTGGGTAGGTATATCAGACAAGGTACTTGCTGAATAGGGGTATCTACACCTAACCAGTACCTACCTAGTATTTGGTTATAGGCCACAAAGCGACTACACCTTAGCATAAGACCTTGGACTAGGTAATGTAGGTACTGAGGTACCATACGATATGGTATATATATGTATATTAAGCCTGTAGAGATCTGGTCTGGTTTTTCCTATTCAGGTTCGTCAATAGCAAAAAAAAAAAAATAAAAAAAAAAATAGAACCCTCAACCAAACGTCAAGGAGTGATTCATTCAAAATATCTACACAGACTTGTTGTACAACTTAATAACTAATCTAATGTACTACTACCTACTATGTATGCAGTAGGTACAGCTACAGTACGTACTACGTACCGACACACAAACAATCATTTTTCTTTTTACTTTTTATTAGTATACAATAGCGAAAATTATCCTATCTCGTTTCGTGTCTGTCACTCGTTAATTATTTGATCGCAAAAAAAAAGAAAAAAACAGAGTCCTTTTTTTTTCTTTTGGAATTAGGGGGAGTATTAAAAAAAAAAAAAAAAAAAAAAAAAAAACAAAGATGGTTAATTTCATGGGCGTAGCCAATATCTGGTTTAGGCATGGGGGATGGTAGGAATAACTAATTCAGGTTGGTTAAGACCGAAAATAAAATAAACAAACCATGTTAATAGAAGCGTCCTCAATGGAGGCAGCACTTTCGTAGTAAATTTAAGAAATTGAGCTGAGTAGGTATTTTTTCTGCGATGGTCACGGCGCGCGGTGAGGGTCAATGGTACATGGTCTATGGTCGCCCTTGTGGCCGCGAACTAAGAAATTTAATGAACAAATTAATACCCCTGAAAATGAACTGTGTTAGGCTATGTGGATGTTGCCGTGTATTGCGTTTTGCATAGGTTATCTTTGTTACTCGGGGTGATTTCAGTACTGATTGCGTAGAGCGGAGTTTGGTCACATCCACTAGTCATTGAGATTTGTCATTTGATATTGGTTATTTATTTAATATTTTACCTTATTATTTTATACTGTCGGCTTCGGCTTTATGACTAAAAAGTCCCAACAGTTAAAAAAAAATCTCATTTATTTAAATTTAAATAGAGGGAGAGAGAGATTTCATGAACGGTTCACTTTGACCTTTTTTTACAATAGACTTATACCTGGAGTTTGGAATTTTTGGAAAAAATATAAGAAAGAACCCAATGGTTTTACGATGCAATGAGTCCCCAGTCACTTAGTGGAAAGGAGTTTTCAGAAGACTAGATATATACGGGTGCTATAGTTCATCCAGAGTCCTCCTCTAGTGTAGAATCACCTTGGATCGACCTACCTATGCCTACTTACCTATAGTTCATCCAGATCAATGTGACAGCAATGAGTCATCAACCCAAAATGAAGGAACCAATCAGATTGCAGGAAATCCTTACATTGTTGCAATTGAGGTACTTAAAGGTCTATTTTTGATAAACTCTCTTAAAATGCAGAGGTAGCTCTAAGTTCAGAGGTTTGATTCCAGAGCAGGCAAGGTGGATATCGCCTTACCTGACTTTGTTTCACTGTCGGAGGAAGCACTGTGCAATATACCTTCCCCTTTTAAAGATTTTCTACCATTGCACATGTGACATGTTTGGCAACAATGCCTATTTTTTTGCTGTCACATTGATCTGGACACACTATAGGTTTGTTTAAAGTAAAAAAAAAGGCTCCATAGGTACGAAACCTTTGAACTAATCAGAAGGCGCCTTTCTTTACTCGTACAGTGTGAACCGATTATTTTCTGAAGATTCCGAAAGGTCTTTGTATGGGAAAATTCGATGATGTACCTACCTACTACAGATTTGGTAACATTGTACACGAGTCTACATAGTTTGTTTTTTGTTTTTAGTTTGAACAACGTATAAAAATGGACTTGCACCCTAAATTGCACCCTGGGACCCTAAATTTGAACTTGCGACTTGCTTTGATGCAACGTGAACCTGTACAATTTCTCATCAAAATGGGACCAGGCAATCGCGAGTTACTATAGTTATAGCGGAACGAAGATTCAGATATTCAAAAATCCAAACCAAATGCAAAACTGTCGAATTAAAACTTAGACGCCAGCCTAGTTAGCTTGGTTGGTGGCGCGTCTGCCTTGTAAGCGCTAGCCCGCGGGTTCGATTCCCGCCCGGGGTGGATTTTATCATGATGGGATAATGTTCGTTCTCGGAACGGCTGGCTTTCCTCCTATCCTGTCTTCCTTCTCTATTCGTTTTCGGGACGATAAGACCCTAGGCAGTTACAGTTCTCTCTGTTGAACCTCTTAAAAAACGTAGACCTTCACTACGTTCGGTTACTAAAACATCTTGCCTTTTCTTCTTTCCCACAGGTTCGGCGAACGCGTTCATTCCTGACTTCAATTCAGAATGCAGACAAAACCAAGAAGCCAACCAGGGATGAAATAGCTGCTCTGGACATGGACTACTGTGGGGTGTTCCGCTCCTATAATGAACATGCAACTCAACCTAACCCTGAGGTAAATAACGCCACTTGGAGACAAAACTAGAGAATTCAATGTAAACTTCTGTTGTGATCTAAAATCGGGATCATATGGGTTCTTGAGGCTACTTTAAAATTACACAACAGTGACTCTTGATGAGTTGACATATTGACCGGGATGGATTTTTCTCATGACAGGTGTACGACTGTACGTATATATTGTGCTAATGCAGCACACAATACGAGCTAAGTTTATCTACATATACCTACAGGTTGAACACGAAAAACGTTACCAAAAGCCTAGGGTGATTCCTGAGGTCGTTTTTTGGTAACGTTTTTCGTGTTCACCCTGTATAAATACTCTGCCCAGAGTAAAAAAAAAGAAAGGCTCCGAATACAGGGTTACCAGATCTGTAGGTACTACGTACCTATAATGTACATCATCGTATATCTTCCTCTATAAATCTACGGATTATATTATCAGAAAATAACCGGATTTATTTTTCTGCCACACAGCACACAGTACTTGTAAAGGCGACTTCTGATTGGTTCAAAGGTTTTCGCACCTGTGGCATCTAGTTTTTTTTTTTACTTTGGACAGAGTATAGTATGAATAGGTAGATAAGCTATCGAGTGGAAATCTCGCGTTGGAAATGAGTAGTCTATTATGACTAGAAAAACAACTCCCCTCTGGCATGACAGTAAGCACAGGGAAGCAGACAGATAAGATAAGATTAGAATCACAAACACTCCCCACAGCCAAGTCTATCTGTGATTCTGTGATATCGTCACTCGCTATGGAGGAAACCAGTTGGGTCCCGAATTTTAAGATTAGAATCACAAACACTCCCCACAGCCAAGTCTATCTGTGATATCGTCACTCGCTATGGAGGAAACCAGTTGGGTCCCGGGTTAGCGAAGGTCAGTGACCAGTTGGGTCCCGGGTTTGAGAGGGTTTAAATTTGTACCAACTGGGTGTCACACTTAAATTGTAAGATTAGAATCACAAACACTCCCCACAGCCAAGTCTATCTGTGATATCGTCACTCGCTATGGAGGAAACCAGTTGGGTCCCGGGTTTGAGAGGGTCTAAATTTGTACCAACTGGGTCTCACACTTAAATTGATGCTTGATTATTTTTTTTAATCAACCCATCACAAGCACAAAGTACTTAGGTAGAGCTGAATCCTCCTCGTCTAAAATTCTGCGTGATGGCTAAAGTTTGTGTCGACCTATCTTGAGTCAACTATTTTTTTTTTTTTTTAATATGTATTGGTGTATTGGAAAATCTCGGAAATTCATGATAGATAAAGCATGAATAAAGAAGAATCATTTCTACTTGTGAACAAAAGAACATAGGTAAAAAGGAATTTTAATCGTGTTAAGCATGAATGCTTGCCAGAAATGTCGTTCCCTGCTTAATGCACTACGCTAAATTTTATCACTTGACTTGGACTTGAACCAACAACCTCCAGATCCTCTAACCACTACACCACTGAGGTTGGTAAAAGTCAACTTGCGAATGACGTTACGCTGCCTGATTGGAATGATTTGGCTAGGTCCTACAATAATGATCCGCATTGAAATTTAGACTCAAAATGTAATTTAGAATTTCGGCCCTGTTGGCCTCCGGGGGTGAAAAATAGACAGTGGGTATCACACTAGGCTTGTACGCCGGAGGTCTTGGGTTCGATTTACGGCAGGACTGAAGTTTTTCGGATCGGTGCCTGGATTGCGGGGTGCACTCAGCCTCTTGAGGACAATTGAGTAGCTACTATAATAGACTAGCTGAATTCCGTCGCTTCGCTCCGGAATCCCGCTAGTTCATCCCGAGGCATGGCAGTTCGATTTACGGCAGGACTGAAGTTTTTCGGATCGGTGCCTGGATTGCGGGGTGCACTCAGCCTCTTGAGGACAATTGAGTAGCTAAACAACTCAAAATGTTGGTCGAGAGCGGAACATTTCTCTCCCGCAGTCTCTGCACTCTGTGCATTTCTTATGGAGATTTTAACGATCAAAAATTGATCATATCTCAGGATCCGTTTAGATTTTCGCAAAATCGTTTCTTATTGCACACCTAGACCATTAAAGGAATATTCTTACCAAATTTCAGCTTTCTAGATGTTGTGGATCAGGAGATAGAGCGATCAGTGTGTGAAATGTGAATGGATCTTGATTTTATAATATAAGAAGATAAGATTTAACTATTTAGATGAGGGAGCGAGTGGAAACATCAAGCTTTGCGGCTGGGGTGTTGAAGATAAAAAAGGGCGGTCATTTTGTCGGCCATATTGATCCAGTTTTGTTTCGCATATAAAATACCGGAGGAGCACTCGGCATGGACAGGATCGAACAAATATCCCACGCGAAGCTGAAATTTCCCACCGAACTAGAGACGTGCAAGAGAGAATTTTCCCTCGTTAAATTTTGGGACCTCTTCGCGGGCTTTTCTCTTTAGTCTTTGATTGCAGCTTCCCCTTAAACATTTTGAGTGTAAAACCGGTGTTTTAGAGCAGCAACTTGAGAAAAACACCGCGCGATCACGATCAGATAACCTCCTTAAACACTTATAAAACACCGCTTATAGACGGGCCATGTCCGCCCCGAACACCCATTTTTATCGCCGTATAAGTGTTTTATACCCAAGTGGAAAAGCAGTGTAAAATAAGGGTAAAACTGTGAAATATGAAATGTGAATGAGTAAATGGATCTTGATTTTATAATATAAGATTAGCGACCAGTGGTGGCATCATCAGTCTAAAAAAATTGATGATTAATGAGAATTATTAGTAAAGGAGGCACTTAGTAGTGCTGTGCTTTACTCCACAAATAATGATTTTTGATCACATTACTTGTATTAGGTATAGCTATGCTATGCTACGCTAATGCTTATGCTATGCTATCACAATTATGTAGGTAGGTATAGTCAGGTAGTAACACAATTTACATATATTTCGTATAATGATAATAGACTTGTACGTTGAAGAAGACCAGGAAGTCCTGGTAAAGTATGATAACTACATATGTACATAATATCTCACTGACATTGGAAACCTTGACGGATCTCACTCAGTACCTAGGCAACTACCAATACAGGGTGGTTACGTGAACTTGAAATATACAGGATGTTGTTGAAGCAGCAGCGGATCAGGACTCCTCTCCAGTCAGGTAGTAAGTACGTACAGTGCATTGTACCTGGCGTACTTGGAACTTTAACAAGATTATCTAATTGAAAGCAAAAGTTACCACACTCACTACTAATATCTATACAACTTATTCCAAGTACTCTAGACTCTAGATTACTCTAGAACCACTATACATAATATTATACTTCTCACTACTCAGGCTGAAATATTCATGAGCAGCTATGGGTTAAGTAAATCTGGGTTAGGAGAGGTTAGGGTTTGTGAACTGGTTTTCTAATAGGTGTTATTAAGAAGTGATAATATTGCTGAAGCTGCTGTGGTGTTCTCCTCTTTCAAAGAGGTTTGATAGAGGGAACTGTAACTCATCTGTTTAGGATAAAAGCTGCCCCCGGAACGAATCCGCGACCCAGTGCTTACAAGGCAGACGCGCTACTCCAAGCTAACTATGCTAGCCTGGAGCTTTCTGCTCATTTGATAATCAAAGAGCTTCACTGAAATATCTAAAGGCATTTGAATCAAATTTCTTCTCGTCCTAATTGAAAAAAATCGAGTAGCGACCAGTGGCGCCTTAGAATTGAATACTTGATGGAGATGGCAATACATTTTGTGCATTCAGTACCGTCTTCTCCCAAATAGCCCATCTAGATACGGAGCTCCTAATTGAAAAAAATCGAGTAGCGACCAGTGGCGCCTTAGAATTGAATACTTGATGGAGAGGGCAATACATTGTGTGCATTCAGTACTGTCTTCTCCCAAATAGCCCATATACATACGGAGCCACTGAAATGATTTTAGTAACCGATTAGTAACCCGAAGTAAATCAGACAGCTTTTTCTCAACTTTCGTGGGTACCGCAGCATTACTATTAAGTGCCTCCTTTTCTGGTATTCATTCTTATTCATCATCAATCTTTTTACATTGGTAATGCCGCCACTGGTCGCTACTCTATTACAGTAGCTACTCCATTGCCCTCACGAGGTTGAGTGCAGCCCGAACTCCCAAGTACAGAGTCGAAAAAACTTCGACCCCGCCGGGAATCACCTTTTCTGGTATTCATTCTTATTCATCATCAATCTTTTTACATTGGTAATGCCGCCACTGGTCGCTACTCTATTACAGTAGCTACTCGATTGCCCTCACGAGGCTGAGTGCAGCCCGAACTCCAAGTACAGAGTCGAAAAAACTTCGACCCCGCCGGGAATCGAACCCGGGACCTCCGGCATGCAAGCCTAGTGTGATATCCACTCGGCCACGGAGGTTGCTGCAGTCTCCCCACAATAAAAGTAGATCAATCTCCATGTGAGGTGTACGAGTAGGTACTACAGTCTACTTGATAGCTTGATACTCAGAGTATGGGCTTCATACGTGAGTATGTGAAAACTGTTTAGTCATAGATTATTAGATCCATTCTATCATACAATACAACAACATAATACAATACCCAAAGACCAAGAAGCTGTGCAGGTATTTCATAAGAAATAATCTTGTATGTATTCAGAACCTGCGTGCCAGGTGCCAGAACCCCTGTTATTAATATTTCATACACCTCTGAGAACTCTCTAGCTCTACGAGTCGAGTGACAAGGTTATAGGTCTACAGGATAAGTATGCTACGTAGGTATACCTAAGTACATTATTAGACTTTTAGCGTGACGTCACAACTGTTTAAACTGTTTCATTCGAAGGGCAAAAAATACCTACAAACTGAATTTTCCATCTTTTTTTTTTAATATTCCCACTTTATACCGGTTTGATAGTTTTTTTTCCTCGCCTATTGATTCCGTCGATTGAACGTAACATATCTATTATCGTATGATGGTAGCGAGTCACCTGTACTAGTGGAAGTAGGTATGTATTGTTGTACATATTGAGTACGTATAGGTATGCTATGCTTACCTGAAGTATACCTTGGGGTGACAAAAACCTTTAGGTAGAAAATGAAATGTATAAAAAATATATAATAGGTATGCAGTGATTTGGAAATCTCAAACAATTTGAAGTTTGAAGTTAGGTACTATAGGTATTTTGTGCAAAGGAATCAAGGAGCGCGGTAGTGCTCCGCCCCGCCAAGTCAAAATTTGATAGCGCTACTAAGAGATATTATACGCCACAGAGAAAGTAGCCGTTTTTTTAGGTACATACAGGAAAAACTACAAATGATGGAAGAAAACGGATTGAATGTGTGTTTTGGGGCGCGAAAGTAGACCAGGTTCTTTTCCGCCCTGCTCTAGATTGTCTAGGTCCAAGTTCTATGTACATATTTAAGTAGTTTCAGAATCACATTTGCATACACTTTATGATTATGACTAAAAAGTCCCAACAGTTAAAAAAAAATCTCATTTATTTAAATTTAAATAGAGGGAGAGAGAGATTTCATGAATGGTTCACTTTAACCTTTTTTTACAATAGACTTGTACCTGGAGTTTGGAATTTTTGGAAAAAATATAAGAAAGAACCCAATGGTTTTACGATGCAATGAGTCCCCAGTCACCTAGTGGAAAGGAATTTTCGGAAGACTAGATAGATACGGGTGCTATAGTTCATCCAGATTAATGTGTCAGCAATGAGTCATCAACCCAAAATGAAGGAACCAATCAGATTGCAGGAAATCCTTACATTGTTGCAATTGAGGTACTTAAAGGTCTATTTTTGATAAACTTTCTCTTTTAAAATGCAGAGGTAACTACATTTCATATATTTGCGTCAACGTTGAAAAATAAATATTCATTCAATATTGCGGTTACTTCTTCAACCACTTTGGCTACATGGGTAGGTAGGTGGGTAGGTATATTTCAGACAAGTACTTGCTGAATAGGTATCTACACCTAACAGTACCTACCTAGTATTTGGTTATAGGCACAAAGCGACTACACCTTCTCATTTCAAACATATCAAGTTGAGTATATTTATCAAACCCCGGAAGGCCAGTAGGTTAGTAAGGCGAAAGTTGACTGGATTCCAACACCACCCCCATGGGATCTACCTCACGTCTGGTAGCCGAAAATCAGAAAAATAAGGTAAGAGAGTGAAATAGAACATTCATGCAAAAAAACTGTTTTGTTTGTAAAATAGCTAGGAGGGGGAAACCTAGTGCAGTTGTCTGTGTGTGTTAGTGACTATATTGTTATTATTACATTGTAATGTAAAATAATTAACGAGAGATTTAGAACAAATCAGATTCAGATTGAGGTCCGTCGTTTGATTTTTCGTGGGAATACGAGCTAAGTAATAACTGTTGAGCGACTACCCTTCCAATGTGTGACGGACCCGAGTATCTCGAGTTTTCTTGTGTAGGATTCAAGGGTGTTAGTACTTAGTGCAGAGAAAAATCAGAAAACCTCAAATGACACTTAAACATGTTATTAAAAGTGCTCCCCAATCAATTCCCATCAGAACTCTCAGGACTGTTAGAGAAGATGGCAAGAGGCCGACGTATTGTACATATGTTAGGGGTAGACTGAGTGCGTGGTTATAAAAAAAAATAATAAATCAAATGGATGGTATATAAAGAAGAATACATAATACATGTATCTCGAGTTTTCTTGTGTAGGATTCAAGGGTGTTATTACTTAGTGCAGAGAAAAATCAGAAAACCTCAAATGACACTTAAACATGGTATTAAAAGTGCTCCCCAACCAATTCCCATCAGAACTCTCAGGACTGTTAGAGAAGATGGCAAGAGGCCGATGTAATGTATGTTAGGGGTAGACTGAGTGTATGGTTATAAAAAAAAAGAAATAAATCAAATGGATGGTATATGAAGAAGAATACATAATACAATACCCAAAGACCAAGAAGCTGTGCAGGTATTTCATAAGAAATAATCTTGTATGTATTCAGAACCTGCGTGCCAGGTGCCAGAACCCCTGTTATTAATATTTCATACACCTCTGAGAACTCTCTAGCTCTACGAGTCGAGTGACAAGGTTATAGGTCTACAGGATAAGTATGCTACGGAGGTATACCTACATTATTATAATCATTCCCCACAATAAAAGTAGATCAATCTCCATGTGAGGTGTACGAGTAGGTACTACAGTCTACTTGATAGCTTGATACTCAGAGTATGGGTCTCATACGTGAGTATGTGAAAACTGTTTAGTCATAGATTATTAGATCCATTCTATCATACAATACAACAGTACGTAGGAATGTATAGAATACAATATTAATGTTATACATACCTATGTTGGGTTGAATCAGCGAAATCACTCAATGCATTAGTGTCCCAATTTAGGTGAGGTTTCAGAGTTGAAGAGCTGAAACTAGGGGATTTTTCTCTTTTTCTTCTACGACTTCTAGATCCGGAGATAAATCGATTAAAAAAAAAAAACATGTACCGTTACCTAAATCTTATATCTGGACGTCATGATATTCGCTCCCGTACGACATGACGTCACATCCACTGTCCCAAGCAAGCTCAAGCGACTTTGTAATGCCTTTGTGAGCATGACTTTTAGCGTGACGTCACAACTGTTTAAACTGTTTCATTCGAAGGGCAAAAAATACCTACAAACTGAATTTTCCATCAGCATGACTTTTAGCGTGACGTCACAACTGTTTAAACTGTTTCATTCGAAGGGCAAAAAATACCTACAAACTGAATTTTCCATCTTTTAAAGATACTTTTTCGGAGTTTTTACTTCAGATTTGAAATTTTCACAATATTTTACGTCGGACTCGATCATATTATTCATAATTTTTACCCAACTGCATAATCATATCCTTTACATATTGGCAAAAGAATTCATCACTCTATCAGTCTGGCATTGAAAAAACGCGCAATCCCCGAATTTGAGGAATACCTTATTGATTTCGGAGATTTAGAATTTAAAGATAAATCCCGGTTTGATAGTTTTTCCCCTCGCCTATTGATTCCGTCGATTGAACGTAACATATCTATTATCGTATGATGGTAGCGAGTCACCTGTACTATTGGAAGTACCTAGGTATGTATTGTTGTACATATTGAGTACGAATACTTATCCATCTTTTTTTTTAATATTCCCACTTTATACCGGTTTGATAGTTTTTTTTCCTCGCCTATTGATTCCGTCGATTGAACGTAACATATCTATTATCGTATGATGGTAGCGAGTCACCTGTACTAGTGGAAGTAGGTATGTATTGTTGTACATATTGAGTACGTATAGGTATGCTATGCTTACCTGAAGTCCTGAAGAAGATGAAATAGAGTCCAGGGAGCGTGGTGACATTTCAGGTATAATTTCCCCAATAGTGTCATCTTCATTTCAAATCACTGAACTCCCTCCCTAGTTAGCTTGGTTGGTAGTGCGTCTGCTTTGTAAATGCTAGGTTGTGGGTTCGATTCCCGCGCGGGGCGGATTTTATCTTGGACGGATAATGTTCGTTCTCGGAGTGGCTTGCTTTTTCCTATCCTGCCTCCTGCTCTAGTCCCAATATTATGCATTTTCTTTTGTTTTTATTATTTTAGTATGCAACTAGAAGGTCAAAATTATGATAGTACGCAAGTAACCTACAGCCAGCACGGGTATTATGTATGTATTTACTACCTGAATGAACTCATTGTTTATTACGCCCTCTTATCTGATAACATTTGTCATTTACTGGTTCTTTAGATTAGATTAATCAGCCGTGAAAGCACTTAATATGTACCTATGTAATTAAATGAATACCCTGCTGGTTCATGGGTGTACTCGGTTTTGGTGAACTCTTTAGTAATTGTTCAACTCCCGTCCGTCGCGGTTATCATTACCAGAAGTTTGTGGGGACCAAAATTCATAACTAGAAGTTTGTAGGAACCAAAATTCGTTTTCCTTAATATGGTTACAAGACGTACGGTACCAAATTTGACTGTAGCAATTTAGAGGAAAGGAAAATCATGAAATCAGTGGCTTAAACAAAGGATTAATAAACAGCTGGGGAAGTTAAATGTCTGGAAAATTCCATTTTTTTTTTCACTTCACCAGAAATCGAATAATTTTGATCTGAATAATCTTGAAATGCAAAATATTGTGCTACCAAAAACATAACCCCGATCCAAAGTTATATTGAAGTTACCTAGTTAAAAAATATTAATCAGGGACGGATGTGGCATGAAATGAGTAATTTAATTTTAACGGTGTGATTCGAGACTCAGCAGCCCAGAAACTATCTTGAATGTATTATACCCTGAGGCGTCACAGGGTAAGTTGTCAAGACAGAAAGTTGATCGAACGAAACAAGGACCAAGTTTGGTTTCTTCGTGCATCTGTCCACATTGGGGCGATTTTACGTTTCAAGTTGATGATGGAGACTTTCTAACATTTTAATTTTTGGCCTCGAGACGTATCAGCTAAACTGCATAGTGCATAGGTATGGAAGTGCAAAATTTATCGCGTTTAATCTTGGGATTTACATTGGGTCGTTGAATAATAGGAATTAGAACGAAACAAGGACCAAGTTTGGTTTCTTCGTGCATCTGTCCACATTGGGGCGATTTTACGTTTCAAGTTGATGATGGAGACTTTCTATCATTTTAATTTTTGGCCTCGAGACGTATCAGCTAAACTGCATAAGGTATTATGGAAGTGCAAAATTTATCGCGTTTAATCTTGGGATTTACATTGGGTCGTTGAATAATAGGAATTAAAAATATGACAGAGTGATAGTTGGTGTATTGAATGTTTACTCTGGTCCACAATGTCAATGAACCAAACCTGTCTGTGTCCATGTTCTTAATGCGAATTTACACAGTTTGAGTTTTGTCAGGGTTGCCGTGTTCCAGCTCATTAAACAATGGCGTCCTATGGTCCTACCTCAACGTACATAGAACACCTGGAATGACTCACAACACTTTAGAATAACTGATAACATGCGATGACGTTTAGGTACCTACTGTTTACTATTCAGCGGCAATTGAGTTGCGTTTGTTCAAAAGTTCGTACTTTTGTGGAGGTGGGAAAAGATCGTTCAATGTTCAAGTTATTTTGAGTAATTGTCAAGCTAAACGTTAAAACACAGCAGGTTGTCATCAGATAAGATTTGATTCTACCTATGTATGTACTGATGAATATAAATTAATATAGAATTTATTATACTGATAACATCATTATGATCCAGGTTTATGACGTGTACGACATTCATGACGTCAGAGGTCATCTTGCTAAGAACACAAAGTAGGTAAGTGGGTGACTTGTGGTGTTTGGGTCCTCAATATTTTCTGGCCCACTATTTAGTAGTATCAAATGATGTACCTATACCTACTCACACTGTGTAATCGACAACGCGTTATTTGATGAAACATCGTTTTATCCCAAAGAAATCGTAATGTTTACTTCCTTTTCTTTTGCAACTAGAACGTGATTCAAATGCGTTTTTATACTAAACAAAACTTTGTCTAATTGGCGTTTCAAACTTTAGACTCTCGTGGAACAACCTTGTAATTCCCAATAAACTCAAGAGAATCAAGCCTGTAATTGACAACTGGACCTCCAGCCACAGAAACACTCGCTTTGAAGAAGTAGTACTAACAAGATTGAGAACCGGCCACACCAGGCTAACACATAGTTACCTGTTTACCATATCCCCTCATCCTACTTGTCGGTGTGCTGAGGCCCCTAGAAACACTCGCTTTGAAGAAGTAGTACTAACAAGATTGAGAACCGGCCACACCAGGCTAACACATAGTTACCTGTTTACCAAATCCCCTCATCCTACTTGTCGGTGTGCTGAGCCCCTCACCGTAGCACACATCCTGATTTGCCCCCTTGATACCCCCATACGTTCCTTACTCCCCAACCCTCCCTCCCTATCTGATGATAAACCTGGTGTTGATCCCTCAACATCATTGATAAAATATAAGACGAGGACCGGCGCGAACGACATGTTGTAACACATATTTAAAGCGCCTAAACCCCTCACCGTAGCACACATCCTGATTTGCCCCCTTGACACCCCCATACGTTCCTTACTCCCCAACCCTCCCTCCCTATCTGATGATAAACCTGGTGTAGATCCCTCAACATCATTGATAAAATATAAGACGAGGACCGGCGCGAACGACATGTTGTAACACATATTTAAAGCGCCTAAAGGAAAAAAAAAAAACTTTCAACTGATGATGGATTGTTTTTGAAATATGCACCTATAAAAATGACCATTTTGCAAATAGCGCGGTTTTGGGTATTGATTAAAAAAAATTGTTTGGAAATTTTTAATTTTTGACTTCAGCATCAGATTCCGCTCGTTCTCACCTTTCCAGTGATACCCATAACTCAAAAACGCGTTATCATTTTCAACAGTTTTATGTCCCTTCTCTCGCAAATGAGTGATATGTAGGTATATGCCAAGCATTCAATTAAAAGTGGCGTTTATAATGTAGGTAAAACTCATTAGGTATATACGTATTATGAGCAAGTCACAGAAACCAATCATATGAACAAGCTACAGAAACCAATTTGAGTGGTTGAATATTCTGATTATTGCTAGAGAAAATCCGGAAAACATCCTAAAGTGGGTTGAACCATCCCAACACCAGCACCGTGACCCCGCTATACACTAGGAGTAGGTTTAACACAATTTATCAGGTAGTAAGTACGTACAGTGCATTGTACCTGGCGTACTTGGAACTTTAACAAGATTATCTAATTGAAAGCAAAAGTTACCACACTACTAATATCTATACAACTTACTCCAAGTACTCTAGACTCTAAATTACTCTAGAACCACGTACTATACATAATATTATACTTTGACCATAAAAGGAATATTCCTACCAAATTTCAGCTTTCTAGATGTTGTGGTTCTCGAGATAGAGCGATCAGTGTGTGAAATGTGAATGGATTTTGATTTTATAATATAAGATCTACTAAGAAGATAAGATTTAACTAGATGAGGGAGCGAGTGGAAACATCAAGCTTTGCGGCTAGGGTGTTGAAGATAAAAAAGGGCGGTCATTTTGTCGGCCATATTGATTCAGTTTTGTTTCGCATATAAAATACCGGAGGAGCACTCGACAAATATCCCACGTGAAGCTGAAATTTCCCACCAAACTAGAGACGTGCAAGAGAGAATTTTCCCTCGTTAAATTTTGGGACCTCTTCGCGGGCTTTCTCTTTAGTCTTTGATTGCAGCTTCCCCTTAAACATTTTGAGTGTAAAACCGGTGTTTTAGAGCAGCAACTTGAGAAAAACACCGCGCGATCACGATCAGATAACCTCCTAAAATACTTTATAAAACACCGCTTATACATAGACGGGCCATGTCCGCCCCGAACACCCATTTTTATCGCCGTATAAGTGTTTTATACCCAAGTGGAAAAGCAGTGTAAAATAAGGGTAAAACTGTGAAATATGAAATGTGAATGAGTGAATGGATCTTGATTTTATAATATAAGATTAGCGACCAGTGGTGGCATTATCAGTCTAAAAAAATTGATGATTAATGAGAATTATTAGAAAAGGAGGCACTTAGTAATGCTGTGCTTTACTCCACAAATAATGAGTTTTGATCACTTTACTTGTATTAGGTATAGCTATGCTACGCTAATGCTTATGCTCACAATTATGTAGGTAGGTATAGTCAGGTAGTAAGTACGTACAGTGCATTGTACCTGGCGTACTTGGAATTTTAACAAGATTATCTAATTGAAAGCAAAAGTTACCACACTCACTACTAATATCTATACAACTTACTCCAAGTACTCTAGAACCACTATACATAATATTATACTTCTCACTACTGAGGCTGAAATATTCATGAGCAGCTATGGGTTAAGTAAATCTGGGTTAGGAGAGGTTAGGGTTTGTGAACTGGTTTTCTAATAGGTGTTATTAAGAAGTGATAATATTGCTGAAGCTGCTGTGGTGTTCTCCTCTTTCAAAGAGGTTTGATAGAGGGAACTGTAACTCATCTGTTTAGGATAAAAGCTGCCCCCGGAACGAACCCGCGACCCAGTGCTTACAAGGC
Source organism: Diaphorina citri (assembly GCF_000475195.1). NCBI lineage: Eukaryota > Metazoa > Arthropoda > Insecta > Hemiptera > Psyllidae > Diaphorina > Diaphorina citri. Next base: position 102,041 of record NW_007377915.1, on the reverse strand, counting down.
AGACGCGCTCCTCTCCAGACTCTTGTCCCAGGCGTAGGTCCAGGAACTTAGCCAACTGTGCCGGCCTCATCCAGAGTATTCCAGAGGTCCATGGGTGTAAGTGTGGTCCATTGGTGTACAAGTGGAAGGTATGACTATTAATGATTTATGGGTGAGGATCACCTGAAGTGCGTGATCATCCTCGCATATCGCAAATATTCTGACGTCACCTCTCAAGTTAGAATCTAACATACGAGTTGGAATGTTAGATTCTCAAGTTAGAATCTAACATAATTATAAAAATCAATGTCTGTCTGTTCGTATTTTATGCACGGCCAAACCGTTCATCCGATTGCTGTGAAACTTTGTCAACTTATTGCTTACACTCTTTTAACGAGATAACAAAATACGGCGTAGGTAGGTACTTATGCACGGCCAAACCGTTCATCCGATTGCTGTGAAACTTTGTCAACTTATTGCTTACACTCTTTTAACGAGATAACAAAATACGGCTTAGGTGGATATCTATACTTACCTCTAAACAAAGGCACTGCTCTCCATAGTTTGCTTGTACCTTGCTGACAGAATTGTCCGAGTACAATTTCTAGGAATACGAGGGGTATTCCCAGCACTATGGTGACTAATATGTAAGCTATGAGGAATGCACCTGAAACACAAAATATTCAATCGTTTGAAACAAGTATAAATTTATAGAGTATTCGAACAAATGCAAAATATTCAATCATACAAAACAGACTATGCAAATAGTATGACAAAAATCCTGACATCCTATATGTCATACCAAATGTTTACCTAAATGCTCCTCTCCAGACTCTTGTCCCAGGCGTAGGTCCAGGAACTTAGCCAACTGTGCCGGCCTCATCCAGAGTATTCCAGAGGTCCATGGGTATAAGTGTGGTCCATTGGTGTACAAGTGGAAGGTATGACTATTAATGATTTATGGGTGAGGATCACCTGAAGTGCCAATACTAAATACTATTCCTATTTCCTATGCTATTACTACTGATGACCAATAATGTTAGAATCAACTTAACAACCTTGCTTGGATTTTCCATTCTACGTAACGGGTCAATAGGTCGGAGTGTCGGGTAGTCTGATGTCATCTGAGTTACAATCATTAGGATTGCCATAGGACATAATATCCATGTTATACGTCACACAAGACACACATTATTCGTAGTACACAACAACATACAATTCAATACATTTTTGGTGCTTCTCCTATTGGCGGGAGAACGTGGGCAAATAAAAATTTGAATAAACAGCATGGAATATGCTTTGGCATTCAGGGTGTTAAAGTTGAAAATTCATATCTCCTTGGCGAAAGTGCCACAGAGGGATAACAAAATACGGACTAGTTACGTGTTATGTCTGTATATTGGATATTAAGTTATGTCTGCATATTGGAAACATCAGGGTCAATGTCATTACCTGCTTCCAACGCAGTTTCATCAGCAGCTCTAGGACAAGATATCAATGTATCATTGCAGTCAACACAGCACAGCTGTATGCTATTATCGTACCTTTTTTTTTAAATTCCACCAAGGAGATTCCGCTTTGGACGTCCTCACTTGCTACTACAGGTCACTTATGTATTTTCAATGTTTATCTGGAAGAGGGCCTCTGAGTGGAAGTACGTATATATAACATATCATAGGTATCATGTATGGTATTATCACTCTCTTGATTTACTTAAAATGTGTTTTGAAAAACGTTTCTTGTTCACATCATACGAGTATGTTTGGGCGATCATGTATGGTATTATCACTCTCTTGATTTACTTAAAATGTGTTTTGAAAAACGTTTCTTGTTCACATCATACGAGTATGTTTGGGCCTCACTCTCTTGATTTACTTAAAATGTGTTTTGAAAAACGTTTCTTGTTCACATCATACGAGTATGTTTGGGCGATAGATACTCGGAAGATTACATATGTCTGGGATCAAAGTCTCAACAAGATCTAGCGAGCTTTTGGTAACGACTGATTCTGTCGTTATATGCCAATGGGTTTCAATAACTTGTGAAGGAGTTCTTAGAACATACATATTTTGCATAGTGGGTCGTTTTTTTTATTTCACTTCTTTCTATCCCTTGTTTTGGCAAGATTTGTCAATATTTTAAAATGTTATTTGCTGAGTGTAGATTACCTATATTGAGTTTAGATGGTACAGAAGATAGTAAAAGTATGCCAACTATAAAGTTGATAATGTGTTACCTGGTAGCCTTGAAGTTTTGAATTGAATCAACATTCAATCATAAAGCCAATAGTCACAATGGCATGGCGTGTTTTTTACGAGCCTGTACTATACAAATCTTGATATGGGTGTACCTACCTGTTCAACTCATATATGAACAGACGTTCATGATATCAACACAAGCATCATGTTTATTATGATCTGTGCTTACTATTTGCATATTACACTAGAATAGAATATACCTACTTTGTTTATCCTGCTGGGATAGGACTGTGTTATGGAAGATGGAAGGTACTAGATCGGAAGGTACAGTAGGTTCTAGATCAACTTTCTGGGAATTACAGGGATAGGTAGCACGCAAAAAGAACACATTTTTGAATGATCATTTTTTCTGTGAGAATCAACTTTTTGGGTGTTATAGGGTTAGGAAACATACATATATTTTTATATATGTCCTTTTTTCAGTCCTTTTTAGGACTTTATATTTGAACAAAATTAGGAAAACAAGGTACTAGATCGGAAGGTACAGTAGGTTCTAGATCAACTTTCTGGGAATTACAGGGATAGGTAGCACGCAAAAAGAACACATTTTTTCAATGATCATTTTTTTTCTGTGAGAATCAACTTTTTGGGAGTTATAGGGTTAGGAAATATACATATATATTTTTTAGTCCTTTTTAGGACTTAATATTTGAACAAAATTAGGAAAATAGGGGAATGTTTTGAAAACCATTGGTCTAATACTCTAATCTTACCTATTATTTATCTTATCTGAATTGTGATTCCAGGAATCATGGAAGTGTATGCATCGGTTAGGCACTACATTTGTCACCTTATGTCTGACTGCTAGTCTGGGCAATATACTCCGTCTGCCCAGAATAGTACATCAACATGGAGGAGGTAAGTTGTTATAGGGACATTTATGTATTTTATGTTACCCAGGCTAATTATAATTAGTTACCGTGGCCCCCGCCGGCAATGCTATTCAAACCAGGGGGCTATTCCTTTTAATAACCTTGCACTTTAAGAGGGACCGATCCCATCGTGTCGTGTGCAGTGGGAACACTCTCATTGAAAGATTCTTGGGGCTATTCCTTTTAATAACCTTGCACTTTAAGAGGGCCCGATCCCATCGTGTCGTGTGCAGTGGGAACACTCTCATTGAAAGATTCTCATTTAGGTAAACATTTGGTATGACATATAGGATGTCAGGATTTGTGTTATACTATTTGCATAGTTCTGATTATTTGCACAGTTTGTTTTGTATGATGGAATATTTTGCATTTGTTCGAATACTTTATATAAATTTATACATATAGGATGTCAGGATTTGTGTTATACTATTTGCATAGTTCTGATTATTTGCACAGTTTGTTTTGTATGATGGAATATTTTGCATTTTTTGTTCGAATACTTTATATAAATTTATATTTGTTTCAAATGATTGAATATTTTGTGTTTCAGGTGCATTCCTCATAGCTTACATATTAGTCACCATAGTGCTGGGAATACCCCTCGTATTCCTAGAAATTGTACTCGGACAATTCTGTCAGCAAGGTACAAGCAAACTATGGAGAGCAGTGCCTTTGTTTAGAGGTAAGTATAGGCAGCGGTGCCGAGTACCTGAAGTCCTGAAGAAGATGAAATAGAGTCCAGGGAGCGTGGTGACATTTCAGGTATAATTTCCCCAATAGTGTCATCTTCATTTCAAATCACTGAACTCCCTCCCTAGTTAGCTTGGTTGGTAGTGCGTCTGCTTTGTAAATGCTAGGTTGTGGGTTCGATTCCCGCGCGGGGCGGATTTTATCTTGGACGGATAATGTTCGTTCTCGGAGTGGCTTGCTTTTTCCTATCCTGCCTCCTGCTCTAGTCCCAATATTATGCATTTTCTTTTGTTTTTATTATTTTAGTATGCAACTAGAAGGTCAAAATTATGATAGTACGCAAGTAACCTACAGCCAGCACGGGTATTATGTATGTATTTACTACCTGAATGAACTCATTGTTTATTACGCCCTCTTATCTGATAACATTTGTCATTTACTGGTTCTTTAGATTAGATTAATCAGCCGTGAAAGCACTTAATATGTACCTATGTAATTAAATGAATACCCTGCTGGTTCATGGGTGTACTCGGTTTTGGTGAACTCTTTAGTAATTGTTCAACTCCCGTCCGTCGCGGTTATCATTACCAGAAGTTTGTGGGGACCAAAATTCATAACTAGAAGTTTGTAGGAATCAAAATTCGTTTTCCTTATGGTTACAAGACGTACGGTACCAAATTTGACTGTAGCAATTTAGAGGAAAGGAAAATCATGAAATCAGTGGCTTAAACAAAGGATTAATAAACAGCTGGGGAAGTTAAATGTCTGGAAAATTCCATTTTTTTTTTCACTTCACCAGAAATCGAATAATTTTGATCTGAATAATCTTGAAATGCAAAATATTGTGCTACCAAAAACATAACCCCGATCCAAAGTTATATTGAAGTTACCTAGTTAAAAAATATTAATCAGGGACGGATGTGGCATGAAATGAGTAATTTAGATCATAATAAGAAAGGAAGATAGACCAACTTGACTATAATTTATTCAGTTTGATTTCCTCCCGTTACACAGGTGCTTGAAGTTGGATCAATGGTGTTGATGCCGCTGACTATGTCTGCTTCATAAGAATACATAGGAAGCAGTAGGCAGCGGCCGCCCAGCTCGGCAGCGCTGCCGGGTCGCGCTGACCGGCAGCTAGGATCGGAACGCCACCTTAAGCAATAAGTTGACAAAGTTTGAATGAACGGTTTGGCTGTGCATAAAATACGAACAGACAGACATTGATTTTTATAATGTAACTTGAGAATCTAACATTCCAACTCGTATGTTAGATTCTAACTTGAGAGGTGACGTCAGAATATTTGCGATATGCGAGGTTGATCATAAAGCAGCATAAAGATCATTTATTTATTCCCAACACTGTTTGTTTTATTCAACAGGTGTAGGTTTCGTGAAGGTCCTAGTGTCAGGTCTACTTGCTATATACTATGTTCTATTCATGGCACTATCCCTGTTCTATGCTGTATGGAGTGCGAAGGGTCCTATCCCCTTTGCTGAGTGTCTACTATGTTCTATTCATGGCACTATCCCTGTTCTATGCTGTATGGAGTGCGAAGGGTCCTATCCCCTTTGCTGAGTGTCTTCCCAAATACACATCATCCGAGTTTATAGCCTCGGTAAGTATTGCATCCCAAATATATATCGTCCGAGTTTATAGCCTCGGTAAATATTGCATTCCAAATACACATCGTCCGAGTTTATAGCCTCGGTAAGTATTGCATCCCAAATACACATCGTCCGAGTTTATAGCCTCGGTAAGTATTGCATCCCAAATACACATCGTCCGAGTTTATAGCCTCGGTAAGTATTGCATCCCAAATACACATCGTCCAAGTGTAATCTATACATTAAATGAAAGGAAATTACACTAAATGTCAAATCGGTCCCATCCCTTTTTTGCTGAAAATGGGGGATAAATTGAGATTTGGTTCACTAAAAAATACTTATGGGAAAATACACATTAAAAACGTAAACAGAAATTCACTCGCATCCAGCCTCAAAATGTTTACATAAAGGTGTGGACAAAAAGGTCCCAACCTTTTTCCTTTTTGGAAGCGCTTTAAGTCTGTGTTCTCACAGCTTTTATACGTAAATTTAAATGAAGTACCTTCATTTGTGTTTCAGGAGGGATCTAATGGTGAGGACTGTCTGAGGAAAACATTCCTCATGTCTCCTAGTGCTGATATGTTGTGGTTCTGTGTGTTGGTTACATTTCTACTCCTCATATGGGCGTTCCTCGTACTTTGGTAAGTATAGCGGCTACTGACCCGGTTTTACCCGACACAGACTATGAAAGAAAAAAATCTTTTATCCTAATTATTGCAAGGTAAGCCTATCTTAAACTTCTCTATGAGTTTATTAGACTATGTACCGAAATATCTAATTCGTAGTACAATATTACGAGTTTATAGCCTCGGTAAGTATTGCATCCCAAATATATATCATCCGAGTGTATAGCCTCGGTAAGTATTGCATCCCAAATATATGCTGGTTCATGGGTGTACTCGGTTTTGGTGAACTCTTTAGTAATTGTTCAACTCCCGTCCGTCGCGGTTATCATTACCAGAAGTTTGTAGGGACCAAAATTCGTTTTCCTTATGGTTACAAGACGTACGGTACCAAATTTGACTGTAGCAATTTAGAGGAAATCAGTGGCTTAAACAAAGGATTAATAAACAGCTGGGGAAGTTAAATGTCGGGAAAATTCCATTTTTTTTTCTCTTCACCAGAAATCGAATAATTTTGATCTGAATAATCTTAAAATGCAAAATATTGTGCTACCAAAAACATAACCCCGATCCAAAGTTATATTGAAGTTAGTTAAAAAATATTAATCAGGGACGGATGTGGCATGAAATGAGTAATTTAATTTTAACGGTGTGATTCGAGACTCAGCAGCCCAGAAACTATCTTGAATGTATTATACCCTGAGGCGTCACAGGGTAAGTTGTCAAGACAGAAAGTTGATCGAACGAAACAAGGACCAAGTTTGGTTTCTTCGTGCATCTGTCCACATTGGGGCGATTTTACGTTTCAAGTTGATGATGGAGACTTTCTAACATTTTAATTTTTGGCCTCGAGACGTATCAGCTAAACTGCATAAGGTATTATGGAAGTGCAAAATTTATCGCGTTTAATCTTGGGATTTACATTGGGTCGTTGAATAATAGGAATTAGAAATATGACAGAGTGATAGTTGGTGTATTGAATGTTTACTCTGGTCCACAATGTCAATGAACCAAACCTGTCTGTGTCCATGTTCTTAATGCGAATTTACACAGTTTGAGTTTTGTCAGGGTTGCCGTGTTCCAGCTCATTAAACAATGGCGTCCTATGGTCCTACCTCAACGTACATAGAACACCTGGAATGACTCACAACACTTTAGAATAACTGATAACATGCGATGACGTTTAGGTACCTACTGTTTACTATTCAGCGGCAATTGAGTTGCGTTTGTTCAAAAGTTCGTACTTTTGTGGAGGTGGGAAAAGATCGTGCAAAGTTAAAGTTATTGTGAGTAATTGTCAAGCTAAACGTTAAAACACAGCAGGTTGTCATCAGATAAGATTTGATTCTACCTATGTATGTACTGATGAATATAAATTAATATAGAATATACTGATAACATCATTATGATCCAGGTTTATGACGTGTTCCCATACGGAATTTACGCGGAAAGGACCATATAATACCGAAAATCCGAAAAACATCGAAATCCCGATAATATCGAAGATCGATGTTTTTGATTACGATACATCGGATACTCGATATATCGAAGTTTAAAAACATCGATGTTTTCGTCTCGATGTCCCAACCCTAATCGAAAGTGCCAATTGTTTTCGTTACTACTGGGCTAACTGGGCGAGACACAATACTTAGTATTTACTCTATCTAGGTCCTGGGACAACACGAGAACACCAGAAAGTAACCCGTTGAAATTTTTGCAATCGAAAGTGCCAATTGTTTTCGAGCGTGGCGCACACGAGGATAGGTGACTATTTCAAGGTACACTGAGCCTAAAGCTCTTAATTAGTTATCAGGGAAGTGATGATTTCGAATCTGAACGCATAGGCCATCTTACCACTGAGAGTTAACACAGTGTCAAGGGTTTTCTTTAACGTCACCTCTTTGATTTAATACCCATCCCTATTATCCTATTTTGTATGTATTGTGATTTTGTTTCAGATTTGGTACTATGCTGTGATACAGTTTTTCTTCTCTACCCATGTTGGGTTCGGTAACATAACTACCTGTGCTGGTCGACTTTATGCCAAAAATAATGCCTTCTGGTGAGTTGCTTACATATTAAAGATTTCGAATATCATAATTTATTTGTGGTGAAGCTGAGGGCTTCTTCACAATTTTTGTGGATATCACAGCAATACGAAGAGCCTCCTTTACTATTTCTGACGTCTATAATTTTTCTTTTGACACTGGTAATGCCGCCACTGGTGGCTGCTCGATTAAAAAGGCTACTCAATTGTCCTCAAGAGGCTGAGTGCACCTCGAAATCCAAGCACAGAGCCGAAAAAACTTCGATCCCACCGGGAATGGACCCCGGGACCTCGGGAGTGCAAGCCTAGTGTGATATCCACTCGGCCACGAAGGTTGCTTTTGAATAGACCTTATGTATTTATTTATGAAGGTTAAGTTTCAGAGTTGAAGAGCAGAAAAAAAAAGGAATAGCTATTTTTTATCAAGCCTAGTGTGATATCCACTCGGCCACGAAGGTTGCTTTTGAATAGACCTTATGTATTTATTTATGAAGGTTAAGTTTCAGAGTTGATGATCAGAAAAAAAAGGAATAGCTATTTTTTATCTTTTACAACCTCTAGATAAATTGACTTTATAAATACCGGTAGATCTTGTATCTTGAATTCTTGACGTCACGACATAGGTACATATGACGTCACATCAACTGTCCAAAGCATCAAGCTACACTAGTGTAATGCGCGTTTGCGCTTTGAATTCTTTATAAACATAATTATGTACTCTTGTATCTTTGTATCTTGACGTCACGACATAGGTACATATGACGTCACATCAACTGTCCAAAGCATCAAGCTACACTAGTGTAATGCACGTTTGCGCTTTGAATTCTTTATAAACATAATTATGTATACCTCTTTACCTAACTGTTGTCTGTTTTGGTTTAATTTCCAGGACGTCAGTGATTTATATCATGATGAGTCTAGTAACAGGCTTGACATTCGTATGTATCGTATACTCCTGGCTACACTTGTTCAATTCATCCACACACACATTCCAAACCGTTCAGATGCATGAGCTGTTTGTTATGACCCTCATATACGATACCATGTCTACCACTTATACCAGCATAGCACGTGTATGGGCCACTCTAGTCTTCCTAGTCATTCTACTGTCTGGCTTTGTTAGTACGGTAAGTAAGGTTATACCAGCATAGCACGTGTATGGGCCACTCTAGTCTTCCTAGTCATTCTACTGTCTGGCTTTGTTAGTACGGTAAGTAAGGAATAATAAATGTTGCAAGTGTAAAACTGATAATATTAATAACTTCAATAAGGTAGAGTACTTTTTTTTTCAAAATGGCTGCCCTCTAGTGATTTTCATTAGTCTGTTAGTACGGTAAGTAAGGAATAATAAATGTTGCAAGTGTAAAACTGATAATATTAATAACTTCAATAAGGTAGAGTACTTTTTTTTCAAAATGGCTGCCCTCTAGTGATTTTCATTAGTCCATAGTTTCATGAACCGATACACTGATGTGTGATATTTGTGTTTCAGATATGTCTGGTATACACTGTAGTGACGTGTGCTGTGGTAGAAGGCAAGAATAAGCGTCGCTGGTGGACAATGACTGTTCTAATATCTACTCTGGGATTTCTACTTACAGCATTGTCTATTCTTCCTGTGAGTATTTCAACCAACTCGGATGACCTTTTTTTTTGGTTGGGACGGAAATCGGATGATTTTGGCTTTTCGGACTGAACTGATGTTTCTCCTAAGTAGAAGCGTCCTCATCTGAGCCTTGACCATAGCTCAGACGACCGACCCTCGCAGGAAATGAAGAAATTTATAGAGTTATGATATGAAATAGGTAACTACAAAACTTATTACCTTTATATGATACAATGGATACACGTTCCGGTTTTGATCTTATCCGACTCGTTTCGTCCATCTCCGTGGACCTTTACAAGGAAACTGTCGATGATGGCGGTGTTATTGTTGACAGTGGTTATTTAATGGTGGGGGCACTGTTCCATCGTTCGGCATCAGCTGTTCACGAGATAAGGGACCGTATCAACGATCTCGTTGATATTTTTCCCCCTCTCGACAGACTTGTGTATTTCTCGTTGATACGGTCCTTATCTCGTGTATAGAAGAGCTCGTGCCGAACGATGGGACAACAGCTGATGCCGAACGATGAGACAGTGCCCCCACCACCAACTGACCACTGTCAACAATAAAACAGCTTGTGGTTGAGTTGGCAATTCCACATTGTTTACACGTTCACTAAATTCCACTGCTTTCTCTGGTAGCCAGTTGTACCTCTTTACTTTTGTTTTGGTATGGAATTGGATGCGTGTTAATAGTGAGAATGTAGGACGCCTTAGAACAAAGAGCGTGTACTGACTATGATGCTTAAACAGCTTGTGGTTGAGTTGGCAATTCCACATTGTTTACACGTTCACTAAATTCCACTGCTTTCTCTGGTAGCCAGTTGTACCTCTTCACTTTTGTTTGTGAGATATTTCGCACCTGCTGCGGAATATCTAAGGTGAGTACTACCGGTAAGTGATCAGACACAACAACAGTGTCAGAGATTCGCAGTTCCTTTATCGTCGCACCTGCTGCGGAATATCCAAGGTGAGTACTACAGGTAAGTGATCAGACACAACAACAGTGTCAGAGATTCGCAGTTCCGTTATAAATGAACACGACTCGAGGTTCGTCCAGACCAAATCCACCGTACTTGTTCCTATTCTTCTTGATCCAACTCGACTGAGATAGGTGAATTGTCCCGGAACATCCCCTTCCGTCCTTCCATTGAGTACTAGAAAGACATGACTCTCCATACATGCTATCAGCTTCTCTCCTCTCCCGTTCAACACCTTGTCCAGTGGCCAGTGGTATTCTCTGCGCCAACAAATCAAATTCCTCCGCCATGCTATCCTCGAAATATAACTAATTGAAACCGCCATCATCCGCATCATCGTCAGTTTCCTTGAAAAAGTCCACGGAGATGGACGAAACTCGAGTCGGATAAGATAAAAACCGGAACGTGTATCCATTGTGTCATATAAAGGTAATAAGTTTTGTAGTTACCTATTTCATAACTTTATAACCTAGGATGTCTAATATAAACATATTTAATTATAGAAATTGATAGAGCCTAGTATTTTTTCTCCTATGGTCGATAGTTTTGTATACATAATTGATAACATTTTAACCTCAAAACAGGCGTATCCAAATGAGCAGGAGGTTCCAGGCTCCGTTGTGGACACCTTGGTGCCAAGGTCTAGGCTAGGGTTCATACCCAGTAAGTACATAACATGTCTTTCGTACAAAATGACTATAAATATTCGTTTTTAATTACAGGGTGACCTCAGTATTGTACATATCCTAGAGCATTACGTCATAGGTCGTCTAGTGCTCATCTCTACCATGCTAGAGTTGATTGGTTTCATATGGGTGTACGGCTTGGAGAACCTCTCCAATGATTTCGAGTTTGTTCTCGGCTATAATCTCAACTGGTTCTGGAAAACCATCTGGTTCATAGCGCCCATCATCCTGGGGGTAAGTAAGAGCGCGACCACTTTGACTGCCACGGGACGCTCATGTAGTCTAAATTGTTATCTGACAGAAGGGTCTCTGAGTGAAATTTTGTTTGGTGAAAAATTAGGTCTCTCATTTAAGGGATATGTTTTCATACTTGGATTTCTGTGGGTAAACACCATGGAATATATATAAGCTTTGGCAGCCAGGGCATTGAAGTTGAAAGTTCATATCTCCCTTGCGGAACGGGTTGTGTTTTTACCATAATACGAAAGGAAGATAGACCAACTTGACTATAATTTATTCAGTTTGATTTCCTCCCGTTACACAGGTGCTTGAAGTTGGATCCATGGTGTTGATGCCGCTGACTATATCTACTGATAGATCATGGGAGAGCACTACAGGCTGGATTGTATACCTGTGCGCCTGGGCTATTATAATAGTTGTAGCACTATGGCAAATTCTAGCCCAAGTCGACTTTGACCTCAGACAGGTAAATACTTCGTGCCATTTTTATTGTTTTATTTCTCATGTACATGCAGGGTAATTTTCTAAAAAGGAGCCACCTTGAATATCTTGCTTACTGATACCGATTAGACTTTGGTAAAATGCAAAAACATGTACTTTTTTTTACTTCAAGGGAGAAACTTTTTTAATGGGAGTTGTTACATCCACATATTTGATTGTGTAATTTCAGAAATATCGCAGCTCTCTGAAGCCGACACGGAACTGGGGACCTGTAGATCCTATCTATCGTCATTGTTGGGTTCAATGGAAGAAACAATATCAGATCACAGGAGAGCGGGACTTCACACTGAGGCGACGTGGTACGCGAGATTATACTCATTCTATCAAACGCGGCCAACACGCAGGTCCAGTGGGAAGTCGGTACAGTATTCCAGTCAAGTCAGGCGAGGCTCCGGTCTATACGATACAACAAACACCTCATAGTTATATCTACGATGAAGCCGCAGCCATGCCTGCTGCTCAGAACATGTACAATACACATCTACAGTCCAGTGTGTATGTACATGCTCCCAGCCATGCTTACTACAGGGATGGACAACTCCCTGACTCTACTACCTATTCTGGAGACTATACAACCAGGTATAACTCACCCGATGTCACTGCGCATGCGTACAACGATTCTGCGCATGCGTACAATGATTCTGTGCATGCGTACAATGATGATACGCATAACTCCTCTCAGTTGTATTTCATGTCTAATCAGGCAGATCATGTTTGCTGGCGTAAGAATCAGAGGTAAGATAGTAAACGCCAAGTTTGAAATACTTGACGTGTCAGTTTACCATTTTATTCTGGAGACTATACAACCAGGTATAACTCACCCGATGTCACTGCGCATGCGTACAACGATTCTGCGCATGCGTACAATGATTCTGCGCATGCGTACAATGATGATACGCATAACTCCTCTCAGTTGTATTTCATGTCTAATCAGGCAGATCATGTTTGCTGGCGTAAGAATCAGAGGTGAGATAGTAAACGCCAAGTTTGAAATACTTGACGTGTCAGTTTACCATTGTAGGTTTAGGTAGGTACTTCTATCTAGGATAACCTATGATTATGATTATTGTTCATTGCTTTTTGAACAATCAGGTATTTACGAAATTATTGAGAAATCAGTTATAAACAGGGTTTAAAATAATAGAACTCAGGAGCGCCATGAGTCTGAGATACCCTGTGTGAAGCACTATTGAGCGTGGCGCACACGAGGATAGGTGACTATTTCAAGGTACACTGAGCCTAAAGCTCTTAATTAGTTATCAGGGAAGTGATGATTTCGGATCTGAACGCATAGGCCATCTTACCACTGAGAGTTAACACAGTGTCAAGGGTTTTCTTTAACGTCACCCCTTTGATTTACATAGGCCAGTATTTCTTCTTTGGATTAACTGAAAACTATCTGTGGTAAGATTAGGCATAAGGCTCTTTTCATCTAGACTGCAAAATGTAGCATATGCAAATTGTCGGATACACTGCAGTAGTTTTAGGTTAAAGGCTGCATAAAGGCTCTTTTCATCTAGACTGCAAAATGTAGCATATGCAAATTGTCGGATACACTGCAGTAGTTTTAGGTTAAAGGCTGCATAATATACTGAGCCAAATGAAATTCCGACCACCTAGAAATTTTGTTCTACATGTAATGTACGTACATGCTAGTTGGTTATTGGATAGAACATGTATTTTACCTGCACTAAAGTTTGGTTTGGATCCACAGCTAAGTAATTAATTAAAATTGTCATCATTGTTTTGATTAGTGTCAAATTACCAAAAATTAAATTTTCAAGGTGGTCGGAATTTCATTTGGCTCAGTGTATAATTCGCCTGTTCACACTGCAAAAATTTCGTATAGACTACATAGTGCAGTCGAAATGCAAAGTATGTACGCATGTAAAATGTAGTATGCTATATTTTGCAGTCTAGATGTGACATGGTCCTAAGAGATTTTCAATATCAGTGTAGTTTCCGTTAGTGGAGAAAGAAATTATATTCTTGTTGTATTACTCGCTTTATCTATTTATTTATTTTTACTTTTGTTATCACTTGCTAGTTTTAATTAGAAGTTGTTTCTTTAGATTTACAAGAATTCTATTCGAATGATTATTGACTTTTTTTTAGAAGAGCCCCTGTTGAGTTTTAAAATTTTATATTCCAATGAAACTTACATGTAGGTATCGGCCCTTCAGAAGTAATACCGCCCAACAACCTTTTATTAATGGTGTAGCGGTCAAGACACTCGCCTGGTAAACAGGAGAGCGTGGGTTCAATCCCAGCCGAGGTATGAAATTTTACCCTCACTATAATTTGAAAATTTGACTACAATATTTTTTACTTTCCTTATCCTATAAGAAGGAAAGTAATATAAAATCGGTTGAAATTTTCGATGGTCAGTTTTTAGTAGTATTATTAATGGAACCATGTCTGTAAAAATATGTTGAAAAATACCTACTCTCTTGTAAATAAAAAAAAGAAGGAAAATTCATGTGATCTGTGTGACTACTTGGAGTTTCATTTCAATTCTTGTAGTATTAATATTTTTTTTTAATAATAATAATAATTGTAATAAAATAAAACAGTACTGAATTGTTTTTATTGTAATAAAATAATTACAATGAATTTTGACATACCTACATATAATTAGGCAGTTGCAATAAAATTCATGGTTAAACCTGACTAGATAGACGAATTCCTATTTGGTTACTTCTTGGCCAGATGTCATTTCGCCTTCCACCTTGATTCGAGTAGTTGCTCGCACGTAGATCCTTCCTAACAAAGATACTATCTTTCCAGTTACTCCAAAAGTAAACTTTTTTGCAAACAGTAAGTCCTACTGTACTTCGGAAAATGCGGACTTGTAGTCTATAAAGGCCGCATACAGCCTGCGTTGGTTAATCAGATGTATGGAAATGATGCTATGGAGGGAGAAAAATGTTATCCACACAGTCCCGCCCTGGCCTGAAGCCAACCTGTGCTTCGGAAAATACTCTGTTGTCTTCACTCCATACCAGGATACGTTGTGATACAAGATGGGTGATCAATTTTAGGATATTATTCATGAGGGCAATATTTCTGAAATTTTCACATACTAATGGTCCTTTCTTGTATAACATGAACGAATATCAGGTATTCTGCTTATCAGTGATCAATTTTAGGATATTATTCATGAGGGCAATATTTCTGAAATTTTCACATACTAATGGTCCTTTCTTGTATAACATGAACGAATCGGTAAGCTTATCAGGTATTCTACTTCCGTTGAAAATAAAGTTAATAAAACTAAGCAGCTGTCTTTTCCAATCATCCTGCAAAATTTTCAGGTATTCGTTCAGTACATTATCCGGTCCAGGACTTTTGCCATTCTTTAGGTTAGAAATTCCTTTTTCCAGCTCCTCCATACAAAAGTCAGAATCCATCTGCTCCCTCAAAACATCAGGGAACGAGAAGTGGAGTAATCTGGTAGGTACCCGAATCCATCTGCTCCCTCAAAACATCAGGGAACGAGAAGTGGAGTAATCTGGTACCCGTTTCATTTTCCAACTTGAACAATTGGCTCCCCCATACAAAAGTCAGAATCCATCTGCTCCCTCAAAACATCAGGGAACGAGAAGTGGAGTAATCTGGTACCCGTTTCATTTTCCTGATTTTTTCCAACTTGAACAATTGGACTAAATAGCATGCCCGCTCCTCAATCGGTATCTCTTTACCTTTATTCTGTTTCCGGGGCTTGAATTTCTTCACCACGTTCCAAAAATCTTGAGGATTTCTGACATTTGCTAACTTTTCTTTATACTCTCGTTCATACTGTTTTCTTTTTTCTTTTTAATTCCGAACATAGATTGAAGTATTCTTTTTTCAATTTCAAAAACAAACTCGAGAATACCTGCACATCAATCATGGGTAAACTTGAGAGAAATAATGACTATTCCAAGTATTACACTCAGAAACACATAGTACTCAGTGGGGTCCTTTAAAAAGGGATGGGTTTTGAAATCTTCCTTTGTTAAAGACAGGAATCGACTGTTATAATAGGCAACACTGGACAGTAGGTAGATTGAGCCAAAAGGTACAATGGTAATGTACGAGTTGATGAAGTAATGGGCAAATGGCAAAGAATAAATTAACTTGGACCCAGGAGGCATATCATCATATTTGATGAAACGATTATGGACTTTTAAGATATTTCTTATTTCTTTCCATGGTATGTCCTTCAAATGAAATTTCAAACCAGCCAAAACTTTGTGTGTGAGATACATGATGGGGTAATCTGAAACACAATAGAATACCTACCTAATAAAATTGAGCTTATTTAGGTGAGGTTTTTAAGTCAAAAAGGAAGAGAAAAAAATGAGGAACTAGTGATTTTTTTTTTCTTTTACAACTTGTAGATCCAGAGATAAATCAATTTAAAACAGTGGTGCTCAACCTTGGTTTTTACATTACACCCCTTAACCCTTCCACCCCAACTTCATTTAGAATCTTTCATTTTTTATCAGATATTATTTTTAGGGCTATATGTCCTCTGAAAACAGTGGTGCTCAACCTTGGTTTTTACATTACACCCCTTAACCCTTCCACCCCAACTTCATTTAGAATCTTTAATTTTTTATCAGGTATTATTTTTAGGGCTATATGTCCTCCAAGGTCTCCTAGGGCACTAGGGCTACTGAACAAAAATCAATCTGGAGACAATATCAGACAATTTAGAAAAGTGAATTTTACTGACACCTGGATATCAAATGAAACATTTGAAAAACACTGAGAACAGAATTTTTTTGATAGGTCTGGGCTGATACATTCCACTTTTCACAATAATGATTCTGTGGGACATATTGTCCCTTTAGGGGTGAAAGGGTTAAAACTCCATTTAGAACACTAGTAATGTCATACCGTCTTAACATGTGTGGCGGAAAAAGCTCGAAACCCAGGTCTGTGAGAAGAGGTCAGCCTGAGTGGCTGGTCTAAAACAAGATGGACCAGTGTCTGCGCCAGCCTAGTTTAAGTTAGCTTGAAAGGTAGCGCATCTGCCTTGTAAGCCCATGTCGCGGGTTTGTTTCTGTTCAAATATACATAAGTGTACACCAAATCCGAGGTCAAAACTCCGAAAAAATAACTGTAAAAGGTCGAAAGTTCAATTTTTATTTTCCGTTCTAATGAAAGAGTTCAAAGATGTGTGACGTCAGACTTTACGCAGTTGTTTTTTTCGTCCGCTAGGTAGCACCAGTATGCAAGCACGCTTGCGGAGGAGCAGAAAGAAATGCGCAGACACGTATGCGCACAAACACATTAATGTGTTGCCTGCGAGGGAAGGGAGCTTTGCTCGGGACATTTGATGTGACGTCATCGTGTACGGGAGCGTATGCCGTGACGTCAAAGTTCACGATTTACCGGTATTTTTTAAATCGATTTATCTCTGGATCTAGAAGTCGTAGAAGAAAAATAAAAATTCCGTTGGTCCTCATTTTTTCTGCTCTGTGACTTTGAAACATCACCCAAGTAAGCACATTTGATTTATTATGTGAAATTTAATCCAGTCAAACATGGCTAAACTAATGAGATTCCGCTTTAGACGTAAACACAGCGAAATCTCACAATCTCATTGGTTCAGCCATGTTTTACTATTTTTTTTTTTTTTTATGAACAATGTAGCACAAAGCTACTCATCAACTCATTTATCAAATAATAATAATAAAAAAAAAAATCTGGTGTGAACATCACACGACATTCCTTAACCTATTGAATGACGCTTATTTTGGGTGTTCTTGTTCTTATAGCCAAATCCAAGTTCTGAGTAAACAGCTTGTGGTTGAGTTGGCAATTCCACATTGTTTACACGTTCACTAAATTCCACTGCTTTCTCTGGTAGCCACTTGTACCTCTTCACTTTTGTTTGTGAGATATTTCGCACCTGCTGCGGAATATCCAAGGTGAGTACTACCGGTAAGTGATCAGACACAACAACAGTGTCAGTATTATGTGAAATTTAATCCAGTCAAACATGGCTAAACTAATGAGATTCCGCTTTAGACGTAAACACAGCGAAATCTCACAATCTCATGGGTTCAGCCATGTTTTACTATATTTTTTTTTTTTATGAACAATGTAGCACAAAGCTACTCATTAACTCATTTATCAAATAATAATAAAAAAAATCTGGTGTGAACATCACACGACATTCCTTAGCCTATTGAATGACGCTTATTTTGGGTGTTCTTGTTCTTATAGCCAAATATTTCGAGATAAATCGATTAAAAAAATACCGGTAAATCGTGAACTTTGACGTCACGGCATACGCTCCCGTAGGCGATGACGTTATCCGCTTCGTTTGTTTGTGCGCAAGAGTTTCTGCGCATTTTGACGTGAAATCTGACGTCACAACTATTTGAACTTTTTCATTAGAACGGCAATTAAAAATTGAATTTTCGACCTTTTAAAGTTACTTTTTCGGAGTTTTGACATCAGATTTGGATTTTTCACTACTTTTTACGTAGGAATCAACCATTTATTAATATTTTTTACCCATTTGCAACTGCTCCAATTAAATTTTAATCGGATTCCTCTCCGGCCCGTTCCCAACGGATGAGGAATCACGGTTCGCTTTAACTTTAATAAAATACGCTCAATGTTTACAAAGATCCCGTTCCGTTGCCATGGAGATGACACACTTTGGACTTGGATGATACGTAAACGTAGAAAAAGGAAAAAGAGAAATTTCGGCAAGAAATCTAATCTGTATTCTGTATCAAGCTATCAAGTAAAGTAAAAGTAACGTTTATAGTTAATTTAAAATTCTCCTCTTTCCAATTGATTTCTTCATCATGTTTGCTACATTTTCAATCACTAAACTCTAAAGCTTAGTACCCCCGCCAAGTCAGTATCATGGGAACTACCAAGTGTACATTCACTTCATAGTAGATATTATGCTAGTTAAGTTTTTATAGTTTATAGTTGTCACTTCATAGTAGATATTATGCTAGTTAAGTTTTTATAGTTTATAGTTAATTTAAAATTCTCCTCTTTCCAATTGATTTCTTCATCAAGTTTGCTACATTTTCAATCACTAAACTCTAAAGCCTAGTACTCAACAGAAACATTTATTTCGCAACAATTACGGAAAAAGTTCAAGACACAAGTCTGGAGAGTGAAAAAATTTGCTGCAAAAACATTTCTGGATCGTTGAGAAACAATGTTTCTGATGAAAATGTTGCTGCTGGGTACTGGGCATAAGAGATCTTGTCGTAGTACCCAACAGAAACATTTATTTCGCAACAATTACGGAAAAAGTTCAAGACACAAGTCTGGAGAGTGAAAAAATTTGCTGCAAAAATATTTCTGGATCGTTGAGAAACAATGTTTCTGATGAAAATGTTGCTGCTGGGTACTGGGCATAAGAGATCTTGTCATTGAATAGTTTTAGTACATGACGCATTGGTGGGTTTATCTTAAAAATGGGTAATATCAAGTTATCTATAGGTACGCTTTGTAACTTGAAACACTCTAAGCTTATGTTGCACTGATTAAGTATAATATACAATACAATATTGTACACTGAATACCTACAATGAATAATCATGTGTAAGAAGATCGAGGCAGGTTGACTTTTTTAAATAAAAGAAAATCAATATCAACATTAACATATTTGCATTAAAAATAAATTGGTACCAAAAACATTAAGAAATGGCCGCGGCCTTCAGAGCAAAAGAAATGTAAATACAAACTGCCTCGATTTTTTTCGTAATGGTAAGAAGATCGAGGCAGGTTGACTTTTTTAAATAAAAGAAAATCAATATCAACATTAACATATTTGCATTAAAAATAAATTGGTACCTACCAATTGAAAACATTAAGAAATGGTCGCGGCCGTCAGAGCAAAAGAAATGTAAATACAAACTGCCTCGATTTTTTTCGTAATAGAGTGTAAGCTTTGTTGTTGATGGAGTTTATAAGCTGTGTATTATTTTAGGATTATATATTTGTTTACACGCACATCAGTATTATTAGTATACGCTACACAGGGATTAAAATACGCTCAATGTTTACAAAGATCCCGTTCCGTTGCCATGGAGATGACACACTTTGGACTTGGATGATACGTAAACGTAGAAAAGAGAAATTTCGGCAAGAAATCTAATCTGTATTCTGTATCAAGCTATCAAGTAAAGTAAAAGTAACGGTAAAAGTGAAATACTTGTAGTTCCATTGATTTCATTTGGAAGTATCAATTAAGGACTTTCATTAAAACAGTGTCTCAGAAATCTCAGCATTTCCGAGGGTAAGAGCCAAGTCTTGACTAAAACGTATCTTGATGAAGATCCACAGGTTAGAAATGTTAATTTATTCCTGACCTAAAAAGTAACGGTAAAAGTGAAATACTTGTAGTTCCATTGATTTCATTTGGAAGTATCAATTAAGGACTTTCATTAAAACAGTGTCTCAAAATTAATTATTAGTTAAAGTGCTTGTCTTGCCTTTCAAAAGATTCTTTGTGACTCAAAAGTGTCGATCAGAAGATAATGAAATTATTTTAATTATCAAGCTAGACTAGAGTGTTTTTGTGTTTTCCTAAAAATTGTGTGTTTATTTGAGTTTGGTAGTTGTACAATAATGAGTAGAAAACACAATAGTTCAGATACTAATTATGTTACATCTAGGACATACAATAATAGTGATAAAACCAAAGTTCATGCTGAGAAGAGCTTATACATAACCTATTTACTATGGTTGGTTGGAGGCATCTTTGGTGTTCACCATTTCTACCTGGGACGAGATATTCAAGGCTTCCTATGGTGGTGTACACTGGGGGGATACTTTGGATTTGGATGGTTGCGGGACATATTTCATATACAGAACTATGTAGCCGATGCAAACAAAGATAGAGATTATCTTGATAAGTTCAATCATAACTTGAGAAGTTATAAATATGTAAGTAGAGTAGACCAATGAATTTCATCATTCTTAATTCTAACCTAACCCAGGAACCTTTTCAAAGTAAAGTGACCTTGCAATCTATTTGTACAGATTTGGTATATTTGATCCAACATACCTACACAATACCTGAAAAAGGCTAGTAGCTGGATCATTGTATAATTTAGCCATTAACCTAACACCTGCAGATGTGTTTCTCAAGCTCTAAAATCAACACTTTGTATGTTCTCCACACATTTAATTTCTAGTTAGGGAAACTATTCTAACCTAACCCAGGAACCTTTTCAAAGTAAAGTGACCTTGCAATCTATTTGTACAGATTTGGTATATTTGATCCAACGTACCTACACAATACCTGAACAAGGCTAGTAGCTGGATCATTGTATAATTTAGCCATTAACCCAGCACCTGCAGATGTGTTTCTCAAGCTCTAAAATCAACACTTTGAATGTTCTCCACACATTTAATTTCTAGTTAGGTAAACCATTCTAACCTAACCCAGGAACCTTTTCAAAGTAAAGTGACCTTGCAATCTATTTGTACAGATTTGGTATATTTGATCCAACGTACCTAAACAATACCTGAACAAGGCTAGTAGCTGGATCATTGTATAATTTAGCCATTAACCCAGCACCTGCAGATGTGTTTCTCAAGCTCTAAAATCAACACTTTGAATGTTCTCCACACATTTAATTTCTAGTTAGGTAAACCTACCTTGGTTATAATTCTAATTTTGTACATTTCCAGCCTCCATTTTCCACAATCCGGTTTACAGGAATGACTGTAGTTGCATATTTGTGGAGCACAGTGGTATCCATGGCTATTCCAGAAGAAGATATTGGAGGACTCCCATGGAAATATCTGCACTTTTTGTTACCCATAGCATGTGCCCTAGGTAAGAATCAAAAATGAAATTTACAAACCAAGAGTGTGTTTAATATTTTATCGTGTTCATGACTGAATTCTGCTATGAATTTTAAAAAAAGGACATCTTTCTCATATAATGTATTCTCAAAAGGAGAGGACAAAATTATTATTATTATTCAAAGTGTACACACCAAGTACATCACCAATAAGATTAAGTCTTGGACAACTACCTACTCTCATTTGTTTCTTGTTCTTCATATACAGGTGTCTGGTCAGTGGGTAACATAGGACATGAGACTGGTACTATTTGGTGGTGTCTGGCCGCTGCCTATGCCTGCTATCCTGTGTATTGGTATGTTGATGAGTCTACAGCATGTACAGTAATGGTTCTGGCCTCAGCACTTGCATTTGATACCTTGTCCAAGCGATGGCAAACCAAACCCAAGCCAAGAAAACGATTCCTCAGGTAAGTGAAAGGGAAAAAAAGGACTTAGGTATCATTATCACTAATCAGGTACCTCTTTTTTTCAGTGATCTATAAAACTCACTCAGAAAAAGGAGCTCTAATAGGGCCCTCTGAAGGCCCAACCTATTCTATAATTTATTTCTGCTTCAACCAATTTCTACAATTTATTTCTGCTTCAACCAATTTCTACAATTTATTTCTGCTTCAACCTAACAGTTGGTATTTTTAATACTTATTTGCATAGGTAATCATGATTGGGGATCTATAAAAGGAAAAATTGTCTTTACTGTACTGTGTAGTTTACCAAACTTCAGACAAACTGTTTGAGATTCATGTAATGGGTATGTTAGAAATTTCTACTCAAGAATAAGAATAAAGTAAATTCTTCATCCACATAATATGTTATTCTAGGCGATGTCTCACTATTGGTGCCTGTGCCCTCCTATACTCCTCACTGTGGGGAAGTTATCTCTATTTCAACGCCAAGATCACAGACGGGGAAGGTGAAGAGATTCCTCTGAATGAGGCCATTCATCATTTCTTCAAGTCACCATGGTGGGTGGATCTGAAACAGTCTCTAGTAGATACATGGGAGTTTGCTCAGCAACATGGCTGGTATGAGACTTGGAGTCAAATAGTAGAACTCGGTGATCCATTTGGTGAACAGAATGCTTTCAAGGTAAGACCTGTGCCCTTTAACAACAAAATTTTTACAATTCCCATATTTTGATACAACTCGTCCAATTTCAAAATACCTACTGCACACTCTAACCATGCCTTTTCCACAAGTTTGGCCATGCCTCGGGATGAACTAGCGGGATTCCGGAGCGAAGCGACGGAATTCAGCTAGTTTTCAATATAAGCAGAAGTACAGATTAGATTACAGTCTCTTAAGAGACTAAACCTACACATCTAATGAAACTGCAGTAGAAAGTGTACCTGATCAATTCCTTGTGGTAAATCTCCTTCACAACTTTTGTGGGTATCACAGCATTCCTAAGTGCCTCTAGTATTCTCATTAACTTGCATCATCAATCTTTTAATGCCGCCACTGGTCGCTACTCCATTAAAGTAGGAACTCCATTGTCCTAGCGAGACTGTGAGTGCACCTTGAACACCAAGCACAGAGCCAAAAAACTTCGACCACGACGGGAATCGAACCCGTGATCTCTGGCGTACAAGCATAATCATGTGATAGCCACTAGGCTTTGGCAGTTACCTACCTCTTCAGTTACCCCCCCCAAATACTTGAAACTTCAAATCGGTCGGGCCGTTTTCTCGTGAAAGGAGGACAAAAAAGTTCTACTTCAGTGTAACAGACAGACAAAGAACTTTTCACTGTTTTATATTTCCAGCAAACCTGATATACTTTTCCACGATAATGCGTGTTACAAACAGTATTAAAATTTAATTTATCAAGACATGAATTTATATTTCCAGCAAACCTGATATACTTTTCCACGATAATGCGTGTTACAAACAGTATTAAAATTTAATTTATCAAGACATGAACTAGATTCTAATCATTGCTAATCTAATCAAGTAGGTAATTAACCTTAATGGTGCCGAGGCTAACCCTAACACATTGGATTTTGATTTATCTAAGTGTTTAATGAAGGTGTAATATTTAGGAAACAATATTTCTAGGTAACTACAAAACTTATTACCTTTATATGATACTTAATGGTGCCGAGGCTAACCCTAACACATTGGATTTTGATTTATCTAAGTGTTTAATGAAGGTGTAATATTTAGGAAACAATATTTCTGACAACAATTTAAGTACCTTACCTTTATATGATTCAATGGATACACGTTCCGGTTTTGATCTTATCCGACTCGAGTTTCGTCCATCCCCGTGGACTTTTTCAAGGAAAAGAATCATATAAAGGTAATAAGTTTTGTAGTTACCTATTTCATAACTTTATAACCTAGGATGTCTAATATAAACATATTTAATAATAACAATATTTCTGACAACAATTTAAGTATGCTTAACACAGTTAAAAATTCCATTTTATACTACACAAATATTATAATAGTAGTATTACATTTTATTAGTTTTCCTCAGATCTTTGGGTGTCATCATTTGAAAATATTCAATGGGTGGTTCTATATAGTGATCAAAGAGACCCACTATCTTTTTGTTATCTAGTAAATGTTTATTCTCATGAAATATACTCAACTTCCATGTTTTAGCTTTGCTTACTTCTTCAAAGTTGTATTTTTTGATCCTAAAGGGCAACAGTTTGTTTACAAATAGAGCATTATATTGATTATTTTGCAGCCTGTAGATACGAATTGGCCAATCATGGGTAAACTTGAGAGAAATAATGACTATTCCAAGTATTACACTCAGAAACACATAGTACTCAGTGGGGTCCTTTAAAAAGGGATGGGTTTTGAAATCTTCCTTTGTTAAAGACAGGAATCGACTGTTATAATAGGCAACACTGGACAGTAGGTAGATTGAGCCAAAAGGTACAATGGTAATGTACGAGTTGATGAAGTAATGGGCAAATGGCAAAGAATAAATTAACTTGGACCCAGGAGGCATATCATCATATTTGATGAAACGATTATGGACTTTTAAGATATTTCTTATTTCTTTCCATGGTATGTCCTTCAAATGAAATTTCAAACCAGCCAAAACTTTGTGTGTGAGATACATGATGGGGTAATCTGAAACACAATAGAATACCTACCTAATAAAATTGAGCTTATTTAGGTGAGGTTTTTAAGTCAAAAAGGAAGAGAAAAAAATGAGGAACTAGT
Organism: Diaphorina citri; assembly: GCF_000475195.1. Classification (NCBI taxonomy): domain Eukaryota; kingdom Metazoa; phylum Arthropoda; class Insecta; order Hemiptera; family Psyllidae; genus Diaphorina; species Diaphorina citri. Next base: position 76,925 of record NW_007377915.1, on the reverse strand, counting down.
GATCCATGCTTTGGTGTTACAGGACACTGTAGGCATTGTAATTTCAATGAGTGTTCCTATTACACACGACACGATTTTTTCCCCAAACGACACAAAATGTCCTCGTAGGCTTTGAATGAGGGTGTTCCCATTACACACGACACGATTTTTTCCCCAAACGAGACAAAGTGTCCTCGTAGGCTTTGTAATTTGAATGAGAGTGTTCCGTGCATTTTATTATTTTTTTTGTGCCGTTCTTTTTTTACTTTCTAATACAATAATTACAGCAAAGCTATAGGTAGTAATACTAATAAGTAGATATTGCAAAGCTATACTAACTATGTAATGAGCAAATTTTCAAAATCGGGAAATGGGTAGAAATGTCCGTCTTAGGGTCCCCTGATTTCAAAAAGTGGTTTTTGGATAGCACCTGATATGTAAATCTCTACTGTACAGTTGACTAATCCACTGTGTTTGTGTATTCTAGGTACTCGGGTTAGCTCACACGGCCAGACAGAGTGAAATCAACTCCGCATGTCGACATCTCTCCGTGAAATATCATCCCGATAAAGCCAAGAGTGATGAAGAGAAGCAACATAACCAAAGCAAGTTCTACGAAATACAGCAAGCCTGTGAACTCCTCTCCAATAAGCACGCTAAGAGACGTCAGAAGAACCAGCGCTCCCAATAGACTATGAACCAATAAACATGCTAAGAGATGTCAGAAGAACCAGCGCTCCCAATAGGTAATAGTAATGAAATCTGTGGCATGGTACTTTTTACCTTAATTTCCTTAAGGGATAAGCTATATTCATTTTTACATACATTATGCATTGCATCGTACGGATTGTATTTTTTGACAAAGTACGTTGACACATATAGTCTTACAGTATTGGGCAGATATTTTTCAAAAGGACGCTATTTTTATTTCACTTCTAGATACCTTTATATGCTATAGTGTAAAATTTTGTATTTCGACTTCTTTTCTTGTCTGTGCAATAACTTTATAATTATTTTTCAAAAGGACGCTATTTTTATTTCACTTCTAGATACCTTTATATGCTATAGTGTAAAATTTTGTATTTCGACTTCTTTTCTTTTTTTTTTCTTGTCTGTGCAATAACTTTATAAAGTCAGGTTGTCTCTGGTCATTTTATTGTGCCAAAACCAAAACGTTTCTTGTACTTCGTTCACTGTCTGGAACTCCATTCCAAATCTCTTAATCAATGAGTCCCGCCAAGTAAGAGACGTCAGAAGAACCAGCGCTCCCAATAGACTATGAACCAATAAACACGCTAGGAGACGTCAGAAGAACCAGCGCTCCCAATAGGTAATAGTAATGAAATCTGTGGCATGGTACTTTTTCCCTTAATTTCCTTAAGGGATAAGCTATATTCATTTATACATACATTATGCATAGCATCGTACGGATTGTATTTTTTGACAAAGTACGTTGAAACATATAGTCTTACAGTATTAGGCAGATATTTTTCAAAAGGACGCTATTTTTATTTCACTTAGATACCTTTATATGCTATTGTGTAAAATTTTGTATTTCGACTTCTTTTCTTTTTTTTTCTTGTCTGTGCAATAACTTTATAAAGTCAGGTTGTCTCTGATGGTCATTTTATTGTGCCAAAACCAAAACGTTTCTTGTACTTCACAAAATTAATTATTAGTTAAAGTGCTTGTCTTGCCTTTCAAAAGATTCTTTGTGACTCAAAAGTGTCGATCAGAAGATAATGAAATTATTTTAATTATCAAGCTAGACTAGAGTGTTTTTGTGTTTTCCTAAAAATTGTGTGTTTATTTGAGTTTGGTAGTTGTACAATAATGAGTAGAAAACACAATAGTTCAGATACTAATTATGTTACATCTAGGACATACAATAATAGTGATAAAACCAAAGTTCATGCTGAGAAGAGCTTATACATAACCTATTTACTATGGTTGGTTGGAGGCATCTTTGGTGTTCACCATTTCTACCTGGGACGAGATATTCAAGGCTTCCTATGGTGGTGTACACTGGGGGGATACTTTGGATTTGGATGGTTGCGGGACATATTTCATATACAGAACTATGTAGCCGATGCAAACAAAGATAGAGATTATCTTGATAAGTTCAATCATAACTTGAGAAGTTATAAATATGTAAGTAGAGTAGACCAATGAATTTCATCATTCTTAATTCTAACCTAACCCAGGAACCTTTTCAAAGTAAAGTGACCTTGCAATCTATTTGTACAGATTTGGTATATTTGATCCAACGTACCTAAACAATACCTGAACAAGGCTAGTAGCTGGATCATTGTATAATTTAGCCATTAACCCAACACCTGCAGATGTGTTTCTCAAGCTCTAAAATCAACACTTTGAATGTTCTCCACACATTTAATTTCTAGTTAGGTAAACCTACCTTGGTTATAATTCTAATTTTGTACATTTCCAGCCTCCATTTTCCACAATCCGGTTTACAGGAATGACTGTAGTTGCATATTTGTGGAGCACAGTGGTATCCATGGCTATTCCAGAAGAAGATATTGGAGGACTCCCATGGAAATATCTGCACTTTTTGTTACCCATAGCATGTGCTCTAGGTAAGAATCAAAAATGAAATTTACAAACCAAGAGTGTGTTTAATATTTTATCGTGTTCATGACTGAATTCTGCTATGAATTTTAAAAAAAGGACATCTTTCTCATATAATGTATTCTCAAAAGGAGAGGACAAAATTATTATTATTATTCAAAGTGTACACACCAAGTACATCACCAATAAGATTAAGTCTTGGACAACTACCTACTCTCATTTGTTTCTTGTTCTTCATATACAGGTGTCTGGTCAGTGGGTAACATAGGACATGAGACTGGTACTATTTGGTGGTGTCTGGCCGCTGCCTATGCCTGCTATCCTGTGTATTGGTATGTTGATGAGTCTACAGCATGTACAGTAATGGTTCTGGCCTCAGCACTTGCATTTGATACCTTGTCCAAGCGATGGCAAACCAAACCCAAGCCAAGAAAACGATTCCTCAGGTAAGTGAAAGGGAAAAAAAGGACTTATCATTATCACTAATCAGGTACCTCTTTTTTTTTCAGTGATCTATGAAACTCACTCAGAAAAAGGACCTCTAAAGAAAACGATTCCTCAGGTAAGTGAAAGGGAAAAAAAGGACTTATCATTATCACTAATCAGGTACCTCTTTTTTTTTCAGTGATCTATAAAACTCACTCAGAAAAAGGAGCTCTAATAGGGCCCTCTGAAGGCCCAACCTATTCTACAATTTATTTCTGCTTCAACCAATTTCTACAATTTATTTCTGCTTCAACCTAACAGTTGGTATTTCTAATACTTATTTGCATAGGTAATCATGATTGGGGATCTATAAAAGGAATAATTGTCTTTACTGTACTGTGTAATTTACCAAAACTTCGGTGTTTCATGTTTATATTGCTTTATTTTATACTTTGAAGTAAGAAGTACCTGATTGCCCAGATCGTCACCTATCCGGTTACAAACCAAGCTCAGAGCTGCTTAACTTCAGTGATTCAACTGGTGCATTCAATGTGAATGTGTTACCTCCGATGGTATATACCTATTTACGTTTTCTTCTTCTTTTGATCAAACAAGTATAGAGAGATTTATTATGTGATTGTAAAAACAAGACCCACGAAGAACATGAATTTGTTAAAGAGGGCTTGCTTAACTTCAGTGATTCAACTGGTGCATTTAATGTGAATGTGTTACCTCCGATGGTATATACCTATTTACGTTTTCTTCTTCTTTTAATCAAACAAGTATAGAGAGATTTATTATGTGATTGTAAAAACAAGACCCACGAAGAACATGAAGTTGTTAAAGAGGGCTAGACGTAACAAAATAAGACGTAATGACTTTAATCTCAAAGTGTACCCGCGGGCATTAATTTCGTTGTGTGCATTGCGTATGAACCTCTGACACAATAAGTGAGGTAGAATATTTCGGGGTGCACTCAGCCTCGTAATAAACTATGGGGAAAATACTCATACTCGTAATTCAGCGAAATTCAAGGTGACTTGAATCCTGATATAAAGTAGACATCATAATCTTGTTTGCTGTAAGTTAATCTCGACTTGGAGGTGGACAAATAATAAGACATGACAGTACATAAAAAGATGACAATCCAACAAGACGTAATGACTTTAATCTCAATGTGTACCCGCGGGAATTAATTTCGTTGTGTGCATTGCTAGAAAATCTGTAAGGCTGCTAAAATATTGAAGACCCTCAATATTGTGGTAAAATAAATGATTATTTTGTCCAACATGTTGGATTGTCATCTTTTTATGTACTGTCTTGTCTTATTATTTGTCCACCTCCAAGTCGAGACTAACTTACAGCACACAAGATTATGATGTCTACTTTATATCAGGATTCAAGTCACCTTGAATTTCGCTGAATTATGAGTATGAGTATTTTCCCCATAGTTTATTACGAGGCTGAGTGCACCCCGAAATATTCTACCTCACTTATTGTGTCAGAGGTTCATACGTACCTTAACTTCAGTGATCTGTTAGATCGATCGACACCTTTAGGAACTGGAAGATTTCACCCTATTATAACTACCGACTAGGTACATGTATTTGTACCGTGAGGGTTTCAATTCATATATAAAGCCCCAGGCCACCCTTTTTTGCTGTTCATCCTGGAAAGTTGAAATTTTGCATGCAGCTCTCGATTATATTAAAGAACTGTGAATGGATCTCGTTCTTATAATATAAGACCGACTAGGTACATGTATTTGTACCGTGAGGGTTTCAATTCATATATAAAGCCCCAGGCCACCCTTTTTTGCTGTTCATCCTGGAAATTTTGCATGCAGCTCTCGATTATATTAAAGAATTTTGGGAGGTACTCAGGGACGGGGGACGCAAGTCGGATGACTTTCCTTTTTTGGTTTGGGTTGGGACGAAAATCGGATGATTTTGTGTTCTCGGGCGGAACTGCTGTTTCATATGCTAAGGAATAAAAAAATAGTTTAGTTAGGTTTAGGTACAATATTGCTTCTCCTTTTATCTCATATGCTAAGGAATAAAAAAATAGTTTAGTTAGGTTTAGGTACAATATTGTTTCTCCTTTTATCTCATATGCTAAGGAATAAAAAAATAGTTTAGTTAGGTTTAGGTACAATATTGTTTCTCTTTCATGTAATGGGTATGTTAGAAATTTCTACTCAAGAATAAGAATAAAGTAAATTCTTCATCCACATAATATGTTATTCTAGGCGATGTCTCACTATTGGTGCCTGTGCCCTCCTATACTCCTCACTGTGGGGAAGTTATCTCTATTTCAACGCCAAGATCACAGATGGGGAAGGTGAAGAGATTCCTCTGAATGAGGCCATTCATCATTTCTTCAAGTCACCATGGTGGGTGGATCTACTGGCGGTTGAATTGCCTAGGGATGGAGTTGTATCATAGGTGTGGCGTAGCGGTTCATGAATAGGACAGCTGAGTATGACGTGTTTCATGCTTTTAGAAAGCTTTAACATGTAGGATCTTACTTCCATCTTGTTTAGAAATTATTTATTAATTCTAATTATTGTTATGTGTATTGTTTTCTAATTCATGTTCTTGTTTGAAACAAGGAGCAGTTATTTTTATCATTTTAGTTAAGTTGACTCATGTATGCCTAGGACCGCACTTTGAGATTAAATTTAATTCGATGGGATGAAACAATTTTCCCACTTAAAAAAAAAAAAAAAAAAAAAAAAAAAAAAAAAAACAAAGTGCGCACCGCTGCAATAAAGCAATAGTTTTGTAGAGTATAGTATGTATGTAGAATATGTAGATACTATGTATTGTTGAGGTAAGAGGTTGTATCTAAACATTCCTGTTGCAGTGATAACTTTTAAAAAGCTTTAACATGTAGGATCTTACTTCCATCTTGTTTAGAAATTATTTATTAATTCTAATTATTGTTATGTGTATTGTTTATTAAATCCATGTTCTTGTTTGAAACAAGGAGCACAGTTATTTTTATCATTTTAGTTAAGTTGACTCATGTATGCCTAGGACCGCACTTTGAGATTAAATTTCATTCGATGGGATGAAACATTTTTTTTTTTTTTTTTATCTCATATGCTAAGGAATAAAAAAATAGTTTAGTTAGGTTTAGGTACAATATTGTTTCTCCTTTTATCTCATATGCTAAGGAATAAAAAAATAGTTTAGTTAGGTTTAGGTACAATATTGTTTCTCCTTTTATCTCATATGCTAAGGAATAAAAAAATAGTTTAGTTAGGTTTAGGTACAATATTGTTTCTCCTTTTATCTCATATGCTAAGGAATAAAAAAATAGTTTAGTTAGGTTTAGGTACAATATTGTTTCTCCTTTTATCTCATATGCTAAGGAATAAAAAAATAGTTTAGTTAGGTTTAGGTACAATATTGTTTCTCCTTTTATCTCATATGCTAAGGAATAAAAAAATAGTTTAGTTAGGTTTAGGTACAATATTGTTTCTCCTTTTATCTCATATGCTAAGGAATAAAAAAATAGTTTAGTTAGGTTTAGGTACAATATTGTTTCTCCTTTTATCTCATATGCTAAGGAATAAAAAAATAGTTTAGTTAGGTTTAGGTACAATATTGTTTCTCCTTTTATCTCATATGCTAAGGAATAAAAAAATAGTTTAGTTAGGTTTAGGTACAATATTGTTTCTCCTTTTATCTCATATGCTAAGGAATAAAAAAATAGTTTAGTTAGGTTTAGGTACAATATTGTTTCTCCTTTTATCTCATATGCTAAGGAATAAAAAAATAGTTTAGTTAGGTTTAGGTACAATATTGTTTCTCCTTTTATCTCATATGCTAAGGAATAAAAAAATAGTTTAGTTAGGTTTAGGTACAATATTGTTTCTCCTTTTATCTCATATGCTAAGGAATAAAAAAATAGTTTAGTTAGGTTTAGGTACAATATTGTTTCTCCTTTTATCTCATATGCTAAGGAATAAAAAAATAGTTTAGTTAGGTTTAGGTACAATATTGTTTCTCCTTTTATCTCATATGCTAAGGAATAAAAAAATAGTTTAGTTAGGTTTAGGTACAATATTGTTTCTCCTTTTATCTCATATGCTAAGGAATAAAAAAATAGTTTAGTTAGGTTTAGGTACAATATTGTTTCTCCTTTTATCTCATATGCTAAGGAATAAAAAAATAGTTTAGTTAGGTTTAGGTACAATATTGTTTCTCCTTTTATCTCATATGCTAAGGAATAAAAAAATAGTTTAGTTAGGTTTAGGTACAATATTGTTTCTCCTTTTATCTCATATGCTAAGGAATAAAAAAATAGTTTAGTTAGGTTTAGGTACAATATTGTTTCTCCTTTTATCTCATATGCTAAGGAATAAAAAAATAGTTTAGTTAGGTTTAGGTACAATATTGTTTCTCCTTTTATCTCATATGCTAAGGAATAAAAAAATAGTTTAGTTAGGTTTAGGTACAATATTGTTTCTCCTTTTACCTCATATGCTAAGGAATAAAAAAATAGTTTAGTTAGGTTTAGGTACAATATTGTTTCTCCTTTTATCTCATATGCTAAGGAATAAAAAAATAGTTTAGTTAGGTTTAGGTACAATATTGTTTCTCCTTTTATCTCACATGCTAAGGAATAAAAAATTAGTTTAGTTAGGTTTAGGTACAATATTGTTTCTCCTTTTATCTCATAATAATAATAATAATGAGAATGGTTTATTTTAATGTAACTATAAAAATATCTTCCTTTTGTTCCATATGCTAAGGAATAAAAAAATAGTTTAGTTAGGTTTAGGTACAATATTTTATATTTTTATTACACTAAAAAGTACAAGGTTATAATTTTCTATTGACTATACAATAGATTAAAAGCAGAGATTTAACTAAAGGAATGTAAGAAATATACCTACACAGTATTATATTCAGAACATAGGTATAGAACTGCAGTCACAGAACAATAATAAACATAGAAGGAAGGTTTAGGACTAAAACGAGAGACACTTTTCAAATCTGTAATTCACTGCTGTGGCATCTCTCAGAACAATAATAAACATAGAAGGAAGGTTTAGGACTAACACGAAAGACACTTTTCAAATCTGTAATTCACTGCTGTTGTAGCATCTCTCAGAACAATAATAAACATAGAAGGAAGGTTTAGGACTAACACGAAAGACACTTTTCAAATCTGTAATTCACTGCTGTTGTATATCAGCTAATTTGGTACCAGTGCCGGACCATGAATAATTTCCTGGGTAGGATGATGTTTACAGAAATTTTGAAACATTATTTCTGCTTTTTTACGAAACTTTTACTTTTAACAACTTCTAAGTAAATTCGATGGGTATCTTATTTATCCATTACTGACTTTAAAAATTCATAAAACCATTCAGAAATCGGGGGAAATTGAAAATACAGACCAGGACTGCAAAATGTAAACAAAGATTTCAATAATTTTCAGAAAATTTCCACCAATGAGAGAGAGTTTAGTCGGCTGACTAAACAAATTTAGTTAGTCAGCTGTTCGTGAACTGTCCTTCGACCTTGATATGTAAAAAGACCCAAACCTTCCTTCTATGTTTACTATTGTTCTGAGACTGCAGTGCAATAACCTAAACTAAAATGGACGTGGCACATAAGGGAAAGTGGCACAGAGTCAATGAGAGAGAGTTTAGTCGGCTGACTAAACAAATTTAGTTAGTCAGCTGTTCGTGAACTGTCCTTCGACCTTGATATGTAAAAAGAGTAAAAAGACCCAAACCTTCCTTCTATGTTTATTATTGTTCTGAGACTGCAGTGCAATATCCTAAACTAAAATGGACGCGGCACATAAGAGAAAGTGGCATAGAGCGGAATAATAAAAGATGGCTAGACAGGGGTACTTAAGTTGCGCTCACTCGATTATTTGGAAACAACGCCCTGATGGAAACAGTTACTCCACTGGAGTTCATGGGCTACAAAATGCATTAGCCATAGTACCTTTATACCTCATCTGATGATCGAAAATAAGCACAATACTTCAATAATAATATAATATTGATGATGATGATGATGATGATGATGATGATGATGATGATGATGATGATGATGATGATGATGATGATGATGATGATGATGATGATGATGATGATGATGATGATGATGATGATGATGATGATGATGATGATGATGATGATGATGATGATAATGATGATGATGATGATAATAATATTTTAAAAAAATAATATTCGAAAATGCATTAGCCATAGTACCTTTATACCTCATCTGATGATCGAAAATAAGCACAATACTTCAATAATAATAATGTTGATGATGATGATAATAATATTTTAAAAAAATAATATTCGAGAGTGCAATCGAAAATTGGACAGCATTAAGCAGAAAAGGACATACCATAAGATAAGGGGAATTGCCTTATCATTTCTACTCAATGCAATTGAAAAAAAACCTCCTAAAGGGAGAAAACAAAATATGCTACCTATCTAAATTGCAAAAATAGGAAAATTGGACAGCATTAAGCAGAAAAGGACATACCATAAGATAAGGGGAATTGCCTTATCATTTCTACACAATGCAATTGAAAAAAAAACCTCCTAAAGGGAGAAAACAAAATATGCTACCTATCTAAATTGCAAAAATAGATCAATAAAACAAGGGGGAAAAATCGATTTTACGAAATTGTTACACATGCGTGCTAGAATCTAGAAACTAACCAGGAACAAAATTGAAATATTTTTGCATCACTATTTCACTGTTTTGAAATCAGGGACTTGAAAATGTAAGTATAATAAAATTATACTTACATTTTGAATTCCATTCAATTCCCGACCTCGAGTCAAATTCATTACATTCCATGACCTTCTACAGGGGTTTTTTTTTTTTTTTTTTTGCAAAATTGAAATTTGCCAACAATTTCGCAAAATCCGTGAACTTGGTACCAACTTTGGAATACAATTCGCGCTTCCGTTAATTTTGGGAAAGAAGAAAGAACACTGTCTATAATGTCGATTCGCGAACTATGGAATTTTAGCAAATTCAAGAAAAATGGTGCTATTAATCTAAAATCTGATGTTACATGATTTAGGAAGGAAATACACTCTGAAATAATGTATCACATGGTACATTTCAAACACTTTGTTGATTCTACCTTTTCCGGGTTCTAAAGGGTGTTTTTTTTTTTTTTTTTTTGGCAAAATTGAAATTTGCCAATAATTTCGCAAAATCCGTGAACTTGGTACCAACTTAGGAATACAATTCGCGCTTCCGCTAATTTTGGGAAAGAACACTGTCGATAATGTCGATTCGCGAACTATGGAATTTTAGCAAATTCAAGAAAAATGGTGCTAATCTAAAATCTGATGTTACATCATTTAGGAAGGAAATACACTCTAAAATAATGTATCACATGGTACATTTTAAACACTTTGTTGATTCTACATTATACTAATCAAGTATAATTCAGTATAAAATTAATGAATTAATACTTGAAAGAGTGAAAACCAAGAAAGATCTTGGTGTCACATTTCAGACCAACCTCAAGTTCGAAAATCACATAGCTGAAACAAGCAAGAAAGCTTTTCAAACTCCTCTTGGTGTCACATTTCAGACCAACCTCAAGTTCGAAAATCACATAGCTGAAACATGCAAGAAAGCTTTTCAAACTCTGGGTATGATAGTCAGAAATAGCAACTTTTTTCCAAAACATTGACACATTAAGACTTTTATATACATCCCTTGTTAGAAGGAAACTGGAATATGCCACCGTCATCTGGGCTCCTATAACAAAGACTTATGTGTCTTTGCTAGAAAAATGTACAAGCTAAATTTTTAAGGTCTGCGTTCAAAAAAGAAAATGGTTTTTACCCAACCTACCCCAATGCCATTTCATACAAACTCCTAGCCGAGAACTTGGACCTTCAGAGTTTAGAGGATAGGCGGAGGTGTGCATTCATCTAAATTTTTAAGGTCTGCGTTCAAAAAAGAAAATGGTTTTTACCCAACCTACCCCAATGCCATTTCATACAAACTCGTAGCCGAGAACTTGGACCTTCAGAATTTAGAGGATAGGCGGAGGTGTGCATTCATAATGTTGTTATACAATATCATGAACAGCATTGTGAATGTTCCCTCTGCAATGGAGTTCATTTTTATAAAGGTTCCACCAGTGGGACTATGCCAGAGAGAAGACCCTGCATTTTTCTCCTCTGGAAAGGCTGGGCGCAGCCCACTGCTATGGAACTATATAACGAATACTCCTCAGATCTGGACTTTGCTGACCCCCCTCGGTCTTTTCAAAGAGAGGTTGAGGGGCCTTATGGGAAACTAGCTGAATTCCGTCGCTTCGCTCCGGAATCCCGCTAGTTCATCCGGAGGCATGGCCAAACTTGTAGAAAAGGCATGGCCAAACTGTCTAGAGACATTTTCCCCAATTGTTTACCCACACACGTTCATGTTATGGTCAGTTTTAGTTCAGGGTTTCCATGACAACGCCCCTAACACTGCAATAAATTCACATGTGAGATGAATGTCAGGAAACGAGTGTCCATTACGTCTTAAATGTTGTGGGGAGGGGTGGTGAATGATAGTTTTTTGTTCACAAATTCACTAAAATGTGTAGTGGGTATTTTTTTGTGTCAAAAATGGCGAAAACTACAACCTTTTTTTTCTTTCTATAGCAAAAGGTAAAAAGATATTTAACCTAATCTTCTGTTATTTGTATTTATTGTGATTCCAGAATTCTTATTGGTTTTTTGAGTGATTTTCGGGTGTTTTTGTGTGTGGTTTTTATTTTGTTACTAGCTGAATTCCGTCGCTTCGCTCCGGAATCCCGCTAGTTCATCCCGAGGCATGGCCAAACTTGTGGAAAAGGCATGGCCGAACTTGAGGCATGGCCAAACTTGTGGAAAAGGCATGGCCGAACTTGAGGCATGGCCAAACTTGTGGAAAAGGCATGGCCGAACTTGAGGCATGGCCAAACTTGTGGAAAAGGCATGGCCGAACTTGAGGCATGGCCAAACTTGTGGAAAAGGCATGGCCGAACTTGAGGCATGGCCAAACTTGTGGAAAAGGCATGGCCGAACTTGAGGCATGGCCAAACTTGTGGAAAAGGCATGGCCGAACTTGTATTTATCAAACTAAAAACATAAACGAAACTCAAATATTAGGCGAGCGAGGAAAAGTTTTCTCTCCCGCAGTCTCTGCACTCTGTGTATTTCTTATGGTGATTTTAGCGATCAAAAATTGATCATATCTCAGGATCGGTTTAGAATTTCGCAAAATCCTTTCTTATTGCACACCTAGACCATAAAAGGAATATTCCTACCAAATGTCAGCTTTCTAGGTGTTGTGGTTCTCGAGATAGAGCGATCAGTGTGTTAATATGAAATGTGAAACGTGAATGGATATTGATTTTATAATATAAGATAACCCAACTTTGCATTTGTAGGTTTTTTTTAAGTTAATAATATGATTTTTCTAATTTAGATAGGTAGGAAACTTTGTTTAGTAATTACCCTCCCTGTAGGGTGTTAAACAAAGCATTAATAATAATACTGGTGCATTTAATGTGAATGTGTTACCTCCGATGGTATATACCTATTTACGTTTTCTTCTTCTTTTAATCAAACAAGTATAGAGAGATTTATTATGTGATTGTAAAAACAAGACCCACGAAGAACATGAAGTTGTTAAAGAGGGCTAGACGTAACAAAATAAGACGTAATGACTTTAATCTCAAAGTGTACCCGCGGGCATTAATTTCGTTGTGTGCATTGCTAGAAAATCTGTAAGGCTGCTAAAATATAGAAGACCCTCAATATTGTGGTAAAATAAATGATTATTTTGTCCAACATATTGGATTGTCATCTTTTTATGTACTGTCTTCAATAATAATAATAATAATAAAACTGTTAGCTTGTACTGGTGAATAAAGGAGATACCTATATACATTTTATTATCTCCAGCTTGGTAATAAATTAAAAATAATATAACAGGGAATTTTAGGGACATTGCCACATACCTACCCTCTTGTTGAATTAATTATTTTATGTAAACTTAGACGCGACATTTTTAATGCTTTATGGCAAATCATTATAGAATAAAAAATATATACCTATTTTTTTGAATAGTGAGGATGGAAAATAAATTGATAGCCCTACTCTCGCAAAGGAAATATGTACCTACTTGTGAAGACGTAAATTACTCACTCTTAAAAGACGTATGATCACAAAAATTTCTTCACCTCTGGGAAATGGAACTCGTATTGTTCTGTAAGTCGATGTTGGTCTGATTATCCAGTCAGACAGCAGCCTGATTTAGTGGAAGATGAAGTTGGTAAATCTTCATCCTCAACAACCACTACATTACGTCTCATACTACCACGTCTACTCAACTCAGATGCCTTGGCCAAATCAAACTCTTGCGCCTTCTCTAACATGCGTTGACTTAATTCCAGGAACATTTCCTCTATACCACGGTTCATCTTGGCTGAGGTGTGAAAGTGAACAGCCCCCACAGACTGAGCGTACCTGGCAAAATACAAAAGCTTTGGTCAAGGCTCTGTTGAGGACGCTTTTATTAATTAGCATGGTTTGTTTATTTTCTCTTGGGTTGGGACTAGGCTATTATCGATTGTTGGGACTCGGTTGTGGACGTTTGCTTACACAAACAAGCATGCTTGATTGACTACCTACATTTTACTCTACAGGGCATTCAAGTTTCAGAAGAAATCATCACAAACAACTTACTTTTCAGCATCTTCTTGCATCACAGTTCTTTGTTTTTCTAGATCAATTTTATTTCCTGCTATAGTCAAACATATGTCATTACCAAGCATTTTCTTCAATTCCTTCACCCAATTCTTTACCTGGGAAAAACCAATGTTGTAATTTTTCATTAAAAAAGTTATAAATGATTCTGTGAGATTGAAATTTTTGGACATGAAGTGAATATTTGAGCATTTTTACATGATATTTTTTGTTAAACTATTTATCTAGTGGTTGACCCGTCTGTTGTACAGAACCACCACACACACAGTCACACTCCGTCACACGTTTGTCAGTGCAGGTTCATCCCGAGGCATGGCCAAACTTGTGGAAAAGGCATGGCCGAACTTGTAGTTATCAAACTAAAGAAGCGCCTCAGTCGAATTGTGCCCGGGAAATTAAAAAAAAAAAAAAAATCAAGTGACGATGTTTTTTGTTTATTTTTTTTTTTCTTTTTTTTTAAAAATACCCAATTTTTATTTACCCACCCAGTGGGTATTTACCCACGACCCATCACTAGTGCAGGGCAATAGGCATAACTTTGAACTGCCAGGTCGCCATTGAATCAATCATGGGTATGACACAATTCTAAGCAATGTACCTACAGACAAATCTAGAATTTTATTTATATGTACTTATAGATAGCTGAATTCCGTCGCTTCGCTCCGGAATCCCCCTAGTTCATCCCGAGGCATGGCCGAACTTATAGAAAATACGGTCGCGCTGCGCGCTCCCTATTAGCTGCATAGTTATCAAACTAAAAACATAAACGAAACTCAAAATGTTGGTTGAGAGCAGAACATTTCTCTCCCGCAGTCTCTGCACTCTGTGTATTTCTTATGGAGATTTTAGCGATCAAAAATTGATCATAATATCTCAGGATCGCAAAATCCTTTCTTATTGCACACCTAGACCATAAAAGGAATATTCCTACCAATGTCAACTTTCTAGGTGTTGTGGTTCTCGAGATAGAGCGATCAGTGTGTGAATATGAAATGTGAATGAGTGAATGGATCTTGTTTTTATAATCTAAGATTTTACAGTTCACTAAACTATGGTTTGTATGTCTAAGTATATGTTACTTAGGTAGATAGGTGACTAATAACATGTTTATTATTTCAAATGTATGTATGAGTAATGAGATAAGAGAATCATTACCTTCTCAAAGGAATCCTCATCAGTGATATCATAAACCAACACTGCACCATTAGACATCCGATAATAAATTGGACCCAGAGCATGAAATCTTTCTTGGCCTGCTGTATCCCATATTGCCAAATTAAGTCTCTTTCCAGCAATATTTAATTTTTTGTTCAGAAAAGATGCCTGTAATTGAAGGGAAATAATATAGGTTAAGTAGGTAAAAGGATTTATTCAATACCACCAAGCAAAAAAGAAGAAAGTACCTATCCACCAGAGATTGGTTTTCTAGAGGCATTTTACATTTTGCATTTCAAATTGGTTTTCAAAAGCATTTTGCACATCTCTGTAATTGAAGGGAAATAATATAGGTTAAGTAGGTAAAAGGATTTATTCAATACCACCAAGCAAAAAAGAAGAAAGTACCTATCCACCAGAGACAACTTGACTAGGAAATTGGTGGACTTGCATTGTGGAGTGAAACCTCCTGTGTCCTCCACACCTTCATTTTATTTCAATTAAGAACATTACCTAATCAATTTTTCTGTCAGTAACAAATTTAATAGATTGACCAGTAGGTACAAACTTTTTTGAGTCAACTTTCATCCCCCCTCCCCACAGAGTGAATCAATCATGGGTATGACACATCCTAGGAATGAATCATACATAGTTGACTCAAATGTTTAAAACCCACTGTGTATGGACAAATGTAGAGATTCAAAGAGGCTTAACCCATGCTTTAGGGTTGTATGCCGACTCAAATGTTTAAAACCCACTGTGTATGGACAAATGTAGAGATTCAAAGAGGCTTAACCCATGCTTTAGGGTTGTATGCCTTAACATTAACACCTAGCCTCTGAGTGGGCTTATTGTGTATGTAATAGCACTGTAGAGAAGCACAGTGCTATGATGAAGGAAGGAAAAGTGTTCTCACAACATTCCAGAGGTTCACTATTTATACACCTAAAGATCAAGAGGAGATTTCTACAGGCTGTTAATTTGTTTCAATAAAGGGTAATCCCTCAACTCTTTAAAAGTTACTGTGGGTTGGTACAAATATTGCCTACATCCTACATGAACAATACTTAGAATATAAACTATATTTTACTATCATAGGTACTTTTTTACTTTCCTTATCCTATAGGAAGGAAAGTAATGTAATCGGGTCAAATTTTTAATGGTCAGATTTTAGTGCAAAAACACGTTTTGAGGTTCCTAGAGCATAAATCCAAAGTTTCAGCCATTGGTCCGTGTGTGTGTCTGTCTGTAAACAAAATATCTTGAGAACGGAAAGAGCTAGAGACTTGAAATTTGGTATGCAGTTGTGAAATGTGACAAGGATGCAACACAAACTTTTTGGTCAAGATCAGTGCAACACTTGGCGTTGTTTTGGTGTAATTTATTATTATCTCGGGAACGGTATGAGCTAGACTTGAAATTTGGTATGTATCCACAAAAGTGACAAGGATGTAACTCAAAAACCATAGGTGCTGCGGTTGGCGGTATTTTAGCCGATTTTTGGTGGTTTTCAGCTATACTGACCAAACGGTTAGAGATATTGTAAAAGTAACAATAGAAAAACACCCAAATAAGCATAATTTAATAGGATAAGGAAAGTCGTGTGATGTTCACACCAGATATTTTTTTTTATTCCACCAAGGAGATATGTTTTATGAACTTCAAAACCCTGACTGCCATAGCAGCATCATAAATTCCAGAAGTGACTCTCAATTAGCATCAAGTACAAAACTGTTTTGCAATTTTCTGTTAAATATCACATTTGTTGAGTTTCCACAATTTTTAACAACCTTCTGACACAGAGTGAATGTCAAGTTGATGCAGGAAAGGAAAACAGGCCTTTTGACATTGGTTTTTTTGTACATAGAAAGTAAAGTGTAAGTATCAGACATAGAAATGTGATTAAAAGGCCTGTTTTTCTTTCCTACATCACATCAACACTCAAGAGTGGGGGTAAAAATTGCGGAAACTCAATGAACATAACATCTAGTGGAGAAATTACAAACAATTCTGTGCTTGATGCTAATTGAGAGTTGTTTCCGGAATTTGGGACGCAGCATTCAATGCCAGGAAAGCGAAATGAAAAACATGCATCCAGTTCATATCAGGTTCACATCATCCCATATTGGAATGAAAAACACAGCTAGAGATGCCTAGTAGCAGATTACCTGTAATGTTGTTATATGTTTCTCATTAAACTTGTCTTCAACATAGCGTAGAACAACAGATGTTTTTCCAACACAACCCTCACCCAGGAGAACAACTTTGAAACTATATGTGCTTGATGAGTTTCTATCCAAACTGTTAGCCATCATGACATTGTCAATGAAAACTCATAGGATTCCAACACCACTTATCTGACTTGTAAATTTGTTATCAAAAAGATAAACGAGAGATATTTCTAGCTACTTGTGATCTCTAACTTATTAACTAACAAAACAACTCTGAAATAAGAATTTGGACTTCACAAAGGGTAGCTAATTGAAGGTTTTATAAAACTTTATGAATCAGTAAAAGATCAATTTAAACATAATTCAATTTAAACCTAGCTAGACAAAATATTCAAGACTTGGACAAAATATTCAATTTTTATAAAAAGAAAAGGAAAAGGGTAGCTAATTGAAGGTTTTATAAAACTTTATGAATCAGTAAAAGATCAATTTAAACATAATTCAATTTAAACCTAGCTAGACACTTAAAGACTTGGACAAAATATTCAATTTTTATAAAAAGAAAAGGATTTTTTTTTTTTTGCATGGAAAAGAAAGTAAAAAATTATGTAAGAAAGACGTTTTTGAATTATCGCGCGATGAGTTTTAAGTTGGGGGTGTGTATCTGTAGTCGTATTTTTTTATGCAAATAAAACCAATAAAACGAATAATTTCCATTTTTTTTAACTAAATATTTTTTTATTTTCTTCAGTTTATTCGATTTATTTACAAATATTTTTTCAAATATTTTGAATAGGATTTTTTATTATTTATTTGTCCGCCATGTTTTATTTAGTTTTTTTTGAGCGGCAATTTTTAATTTTATAATTAATTTATTATTTATTATTCTTGAAATTTGAAATCTTGAATCTTGAATAGCCGTGTCAACACTTGTGTGAGATACAAATCAATTAATTACATTGTGACTTTCATCTAATTGTTAATCTTCTTTTATATTAACAAATCATTTAAGTTTACTTGCTTATATTTACTTGCTAGCACACTATCGCGGACTATTTAGTTGTAAGCTCCTTTTTGCATTTTTTTTTATGACACAAATAAAGTGAATAGAAAAAAACAAATAAAATAAATTTTTGAAAAAATATTTGTAAATAAATCGAATAAACTGAAGAAAATAAAAAATATTTATATTTAAAAAAATGGAAATTATTTGTTTTATTTGAGAAGAAAAAAAAAAATGTCTAATGAGTGAATAATGGATTTTGATTTTATAATATACTAGCTGAATTCCGTCGCTTCGCTCCGGAATCCCGCTAGTAGAGCGATCAGTGTGTGAACTATGAAATGTGAAATGTGAACTGTGAAATGTGAATGAGTGAATGGATCTCGTTCTTATAATATAAGATAAGCAATATAAGCATGGAGGTATTAATATAACCTCCATGAATTTGATGTGAAATAGACAATGGAGGAGTTGCAATTGGAAAAATATTATTAATAAAAGGTCTATTTTCCTACGAAAAAGTCGTGACTTGCACACCTAGACTATAAAAGGAATATTCCTACCAAATTTCAGCTTTCTAGGTGTTGTGGTTCTAGAGATAGAGCGATCAGTGTGTGCTGTGTGAACTATGATTACTATGAATTTATGAAATGTGAATGGGTCTCGTTCTTATAATATAAGATATAAGCAATATAAGCATGGAGGTATTAATATAACCTCCATGAATATGATGTGAAATAGACAATGGAGGAGTTGCAATTGGAAAAATATTATTAATAAAAGGTCTATTTTCCTACGAAAAAGTCGTGACAAATCCGAATCTGAGGTCAAAACTCCGGAAAAGTAACTTTAAAAGGTCGAAAATTCAATTTTTAATTGCCATTCTAATGAAAAAGTTCAAAGTTTTTTTTTTAAAAAAAAAAAAAAAAAAAAAAAAAAAAAAAATTGCTCAAGAAATAGCAGAGGTTGAGTTTGAATGGCATCCACTCGTAAAATTTGTAGCCAAAACCAAACGTCAGCCCAAAGCAATCACTCTAAAAAAAGGCTGATTGAGAGTGTGACAAAAAATGCTAACCCCATCTGTTATTTTTTTTTTTTTTAGAATTTATTTCCTGGAGGAACTTGTTTACTCAAATAACAGCGTCCAGTTTGCATTACTATTTGAATGTTCAAGCAGAGATGATCAGCTTTATCTGATGGAATATATCAAGTCGAATATGAAGCCAGGCATTGATGTGACCTACTTCATGCAGATGTTTAATAAACATGCATTCAATATTCTGAGTGATCATTCTGATGTAAATGATGTCCAGGTGAGAAAATAGAATAGAATAATTACTTATCTTATCATTAAGCATAGCTCCAAAATCTTCAAGACAAGGGCTTTCTCAATATTATTATATTATATACCTATAAATAAATAAATAAATAAATAAACCTTTATTTGGTGGTCATTTAAAGGCACAATACATTACATACCTACTTATAAGTTTAGAAAAACATACAAAGAGTAATCCTACCTATGAATATAACCATTATACATGAAGTAGGTATTTTTAAGTTCTTCCCTGATGACTGATGACTGATGACTGATGACTGATGACTGATAACTGATGACTGATGACTGATGACTGATGACTGATGACTGATGACTGATGACTGATGACTGATGACTGATGATGGATGATGGATGATGATGGATGATGATGGATGATGATGGATGATGATGATGGATGATGATGGATGATGATGATGGATGATGATGATGGATGATGATGATGGATGATGATGATGGATGATGATGATGGATGATGATGATGTTCTTTATTATTATTATTATGATTTTTTTTAAGTAGGTACCTACTTACTAAATTACCTATAGGTAACCCATTACTCTCTAATTTCCTAGCCTTAGATTCTTCCCTAGGTAACCAATAATGAAAATCTTTTCTTTTCACCCCACAGAAATAATCTATCCCTTTCAGGGAGTCAAGGAGAGCGATCAACTCCTCAATAATCTAGGTACTCACTCCGGGGGATCAAAGGGAGCGAAAAAGCTCTATAGTAAATTCTTACTTACTTAATAGATTTCAGAGCAAATGGCTGTTGCCAGTAGGCACTCTATCCCCCAATCCTTTCCAAAGTTTTGCACGATTAGTTGGTTGCTTGACTGGTTATTTGGTTGATTGGTTGTATGGTAGATCCAGTCCAATTTGGTCCTTGTAGCACGTAGCGTGTAGCGGTCCAATCTGTTTTTAAACATGTTTGTAGATTGAGAAGATACAACTTGCTCCGGTAGGTTGTTCCATGCATTGAAGACACGATTAGTAACAAAGTTTGTTCTCTGTATTTTGTTGCTTCTGGTCTTGATTAGTTTAAAAAGATGACCTCTCAGGTGGTTGTAGTTGTTAAAAGTAAATAAATCTCTTGATATCACAGAGTAATTACTGTTGATGATTTTAAATGATTCCATGAGGTCACCCCTCTCACGTCTTTTTTCATGTGTTGACAGGTCCAGTATTTGTAGTCTTTCTTTGTATGGGTGGTTTTTCAATATCTGGGGTATTTTTGTGGTTTTTTGTTGCACACTCTCAATCATTTTTATATCCTTTTTAAAGTATGGATGTTTTTTTTTTTTTTGGGGGGGGGGGGATGGTGAGTTTGGTGATACAATAGGAGTGTTAAGACCTTACAATTCTCTATTTCTCTCTATCAAACATCTTCATCATACATGACCTTGCTGCTTAGGGTGTAAATAAAATAAACATCATCTTGAAATCTTTGGTGATTGGTATTTGATAGGGCAGATAGGAAAAATCCGGAAGTTTTCCAAATCCTGGAGTCTCTGGTGGAAGAAGTGTCTTGTCTATTCTTGTATATTGATGAGGGAATAAGGATACACTAAGTATAAAGCACTTGGTAAGTGCTGGTACCTTTACTTTGTGGAATCAAAATTTAGGAAACTCTTATCATGTCTGTGGAATAGTTGTGTATTCTCTTCATCAACTTCTCTGATTTAGATGTCCACACTTGCTGCCACAAGCCACTTGTGTGTGTACTAATCCTGTAGAGGTGATGCAGCTCCTGGGCTTAGAGACAGAGAAGTAGTCGCCAACGTTAACAACATACTTAGGCCATTCAGAGCCTAGAAAAACTCTCTGAGTAGGTAGGTAACAAACATCTAAACTAATTATTATTGTGGCTATGTTTTCAGGATTCAATACAATGGAGAAATTGAGAAATGATTTTGAAATGTTGAACAAGAAAATCTCAAGTAATTCATCACAAGCTGATATTGAAGAGCTGACAAATATTTTGAGAGATTTGAGAAATCTGTGTGCATCTAATTTAAATGTTAGGCAAACTCTATTTGACTTGGTTATTGAATTGAAATCCTTGCTGTATCTGTTTGAAATCTTATTGAAGCAGAACCAATCATACTACTCAATGCTATGTGTGAAGATAGGATTACAAGTAGTTGGCAATACTGTGGTACAGAATGACATTCATTGTGTGGAACATGTTTGGAACATATGTCATCCATTTTTATTGTAAGTTTATTTCAGGGTCTATTGGGAGGTGTAGATTTTTCTGATGGTAAATAATTTACCATTACCCTTTCACAATTTGCTCTGATGACAGGAAATCATGTGGTAATCATAAGTGGGCGAGGGCTACCATATCAGGAGTGGGTACAGCTAACGAAGCGAGTTCAGAAGGATGGGGAAAAGTGTGTGAGAAATGTGAGAATAGGGACATTGAATGTAGGGAGCTTAACAGGTAAAGGTAAAGAACTAGTTGATCTAATGGAGAGAAGGAAAATTCAAATATTGTGTGTACAAGAGACAAGGTGGAAAGGAGACAAGGCCAAAGTGTTAGCGGAGGGATACAAGCTATTTTACAGTGGTGCTGACCATAGGGGGAGAAATGGAGTTGGAATCATCGTGGACAAGGAACTGAAAGAGGAAGTATGTGAAGTGGAGAGGATTAATGATAGAATAATGAGTATGAAACTTGCAATAGGGAAATCGTTGAGTAGAGTGATCTGTGTATATGCCCCTCAAGTAGGTTGTGATGATAGTGAAAAAGAAGAATTCTGGAAAAACCTAGATGAAGTCGTAATGAGAGTGCCTGAGAATGAGAAGATGTATCTGTGTGGGGATTTGAATGGTCACGTGGGAGGTAGGGAAAATGATGAGGAGTCGGTACATGGAGGTTGGGCATTTGGTGAGAGAAATGAGGAGGGTGGAATGATAGTAGAACATGCGCGAGCTTTTGACCTGAAGATACTGAATACCTGTTTCCAGAAGGAAGATAGACATTTGATAACATATAAAAGTGGAGGGAATGAGAGCCAAATCGATTATATACTTTGCCGGAGAAAACACCACAAGGAAATAAGAAATTGTAAGGTAATAAATGGAGAGAGCATAACATCCCAGCATAGGCTGTTGGTAGTAGATGTGACTGTCAAGGAAGAAGTGAAGGTAAAACATCGTAGGAAATATGAACAGAAGATATTTTTTTTGTTTTTTTTTTTAAAAAAAAAAAAAAAAAAAAAAAAAAAAAATTGCTCAAGAAATAGCAGAGGTTGAGTTTGAATGGCATCCACTCGTAAAATTTGTAGCCAAAACCAAACGTCAGCCCAAAGCAATCACTCTAAAAAAAGGCTGATTGAGAGTGTGACAAAAAATGCTAACCCCATCTGTTATTTTTTTTTTTTTTAGAATTTATTTCCTGGAGGAACTTGTTTACTCAAATAACAGCGTCCAGTTTGCATTACTATTTGAATGTTCAAGCAGAGATGATCAGCTTTATCTGATGGAATATATCAAGTCGAATATGAAGCCAGGCATTGATGTGACCTACTTCATGCAGATGTTTAATAAACATGCATTCAATATTCTGAGTGATCATTCTGATGTAAATGATGTCCAGGTGAGAAAATAGAATAGAATAATTACTTATCTTATCATTAAGCATAGCTCCAAAATCTTCAAGACAAGGGCTTTCTCAATATTATTATATTATATACCTATAAATAAATAAATAAATAAATAAACCTTTATTTGGTGGTCATTTAAAGGCACAATACATTACATACCTACTTATAAGTTTAGAAAAACATACAAAGAGTAATCCTACCTATGAATATAACCATTATACATGAAGTAGGTATTTTTAAGTTCTTCCCTGATGACTGATGACTGATAACTGATGACTGATGACTGATGACTGATGACTGATGACTGATGATGGATGATGATGGATGATGATGGATGATGATGGATGATGATGGATGATGATGATGGATGATGATGATGGATGATGATGATGGATGATGATGATGGATGATGATGATGATGATGATGGATGATGATGGTGATGGATGATGATGGATGATGATGGATGATGATGATGATGGATGATGATGATGGATGATGATGGATGATGATGATGATGGATGATGATGGTGATGGATGATGATGGATGATGATGATGGATGATGATGATGGATGATGATGATGGATGATGATGATGGATGATGATGATGGATTCAATATTTTATCAACATTGCCTAGTTATATCATCAATTAAACAATCAATGAGGTATTCAACATATATTCAATTATTATTCAACAAGTTACCACTGTTATTATTTTTATTGATGCAAATAAATTACAAATTACAAATTACAAATTACAAAGTCTATAGGTTCCAAAGTTTTTTGATTCAACATGTATTTAACATTGATTCAGTCAGTTAAAAATTCAACACGTTGAATTTTCAATGTGCTCTCAATGTTGCATCCACTCAAAATGGCTGCATGGGAGAGTTGTAACGTCAGATTTCACGTCAAAATGCGCAGAAACGCTTGCGCACAAACAAACGAAGCGGAGTTTTATGAATTATGACGTCATCGCCTACGGGAGCATATGCCGTGACGTCAAACTTCACGATTTACCGGTATTTTTTAAATCGATTTATCTCGTTATCTAGATCTAGAAGTTGTAGAAGAAAAAGAAAAATTCCATTGGTCGTCATCTTTTCTGCTCCATTACTTTGAAACATCACCCAAGCAAAACGTATCAATTAAGTGCAACTGATCTATTCGTCTATTTCACGTAATAAAATATGGCTTTTAAAATACGCCCCTTTATACTAGCGCTAGAAATCTATGTGAGTATTGTTTGAACTAACGGTATTTCGGCCGGCGGGAAAGTTCAAATTTTCAAAATCCAAACCAAAAATAATACCCACCCAGTGGGTATTTACCCACGACCCATCACTAGTGCAGGGCAATAGGCATAACTTTGAACTGCCAGGTCGCCATTGAATCAATTATGGGTATGACACAATTCTAAGCAATGTACCTACAGACAAATCTAGAATTTTATTTATATGTACTTATAGATAGCTGAATTCCGTCGCTTCGCTCCGGAATCCCCCTAGTTCATCCCGAGGCATGGCCGAACTTATAGAAATACGGTCGCGCTGCGCGCTCCCTATTAGCTGCATAGTTATCAAACTAAAAACATAAACGGAACTAACGGTATTTCGGCCGGCGGGAAAGTTCAAATTTTCAAAATCCAAACCAAAAATAAATTAGCGATCATCAAGACTCTATGTTCATCAAGCCCCAGCTGAAGTGGATATTGTGCAGTTACATGTGACCGCTATACAAAAACCTGTTCATCATCATGAACTAACGGTATTTCGGCCGGCGGGAAAGTTCAAATTTTCAAAATCCAAACCAAAAATAAATTTAATGTAAATGTAAACTGTGTAAGAGTGTAAGGTAAGGTGTGACCCGTGTAACCTGTAACGTGTAACCTTATGTTAACTTGTTAACCAGCGGCGATAGCACGTTGAATGCACCAGTTCCCAATGGATCACTGAAGTTAAGCAACGTTGCGCGTGGTTAGTACCTGGATGGTGACCATCTGGGGAATCTGTGTGCTGCTGGGTTCCCGGCTCCACTCAGGCTGGGTGAGGTTAAATTGAGGAGGCGGGTAGCTAGTCGCCAAATCGCCCAGAAAACCTTGAAGTTACAAGTACTAGCAAGCGCTAGTCATAATGGGCAAAAAAAAAAAAAAATTATATACCTTATGTGTGCAATTCTCTAGTGTGCATGGGTGAGGACAGTGAGGTTGAGGTAAGTAAATAGTAAATTCTTACTTACTTAATAGATTTCAGAGCAAATGGCTGTTGCCAGTAGGCACTCTATCCCCCAATCCTTTCCAAAGTTTTGCACGATTAGTTGGTTGCTTGACTGGTTATTTGGTTGATTGGTTGTATGGTAGATCCAGTCCAATTTGGTCCTTGTAGCACGTAGCGTGTAGCGGTCCAATCTGTTTTTAAACATGTTTGTAGATTGAGAAGATACAACTTGCTCCGGTAGGTTGTTCCATGCATTGAAGACACGATTAGTAACAAAGTTTGTTCTCTGTATTTTGTTGCTTCTGGTCTTGATTAGTTTAAAAAGATGACCTCTCAGGTGGTTGTAGTTGTTAAAAGTAAATAAATCTCTTGATATCACAGAGTAATTACTGTTGATGATTTTAAATGATTCCATGAGGTCACCCCTCTCACGTCTTTTTTCATGTGTTGACAGGTCCAGTATTTGTAGTCTTTCTTCGTATGGGTGGTTTTTCAATATCTGGGGTATTTTTGTGGTTTTTTGTTGCACACTCTCAATCATTTTTATATCCTTTTTAAAGTATGGATGTTTTTTACTTTTTTTGGGGGGGGGGGATGGTGAGTTTGGTGATACAATAGGAGTGTTAAGACCTTACAATTCTCTATTTCTCTCTATCAAACATCTTCATCATACATGACCTTGCTGCTTAGGGTGTAAATAAAATAAACATCATCTTGAAATCTTTGGTGATTGGTATTTGATAGGGCAGATAGGAAAAATCCGGAAGTTTTCCAAATCCTGGAGTCTCTGGTGGAAGAAGTGTCTTGTCTATTCTTGTATATTGATGAGGGAATAAGGATACACTAAGTATAAAGCACTTGGTAAGTGCTGGTACCTTTACTTTGTGGAATCAAAATTTAGGAAACTCTTATCATGTCTGTGGAATAGTTGTGTATTCTCTTCATCAACTTCTCTGATTTAGATGTCCACACTTGCTGCCACAAGCCACTTGTGTGTGTACTAATCCTGTAGAGGTGATGCAGCTCCTGGGCTTAGAGACAGAGAAGTAGTCGCCAACGTTAACAACATACTTAGGCCATTCAGAGCCTAGAAAAACTCTCTGAGTAGGTAGGTAACAAACATCTAAACTAATTATTATTGTGGCTATGTTTTCAGGATTCAATACAATGGAGAAATTGAGAAATGATTTTGAAATGTTGAACAAGAAAATCTCAAGTAATTCATCACAAGCTGATATTGAAGAGCTGACAAATATTTTGAGAGATTTGAGAAATCTGTGTGCATCTAATTTAAATGTTAGGCAAACTCTATTTGACTTGGTTATTGAATTGAAATCCTTGCTGTATCTGTTTGAAATCTTATTGAAGCAGAACCAATCATACTACTCAATGCTATGTGTGAAGATAGGATTACAAGTAGTTGGCAATACTGTGGTACAGAATGACATTCATTGTGTGGAACATGTTTGGAACATATGTCATCCATTTTTATTGTAAGTTTATTTCAGGGTCTATTGGGAGGTGTAGATTTTTCTGATGGTAAATAATTTACCATTACCCTTTCACAATTTGCTCTGATGACAGGAAATCATGTGGTAATCATAAGTGGGCGAGGGCTACCATATCAGGAGTGGGTACAGCTAACGAAGCGAGTTCAGAAGGATGGGGAAAAGTGTGTGAGAAATGTGAGAATAGGGACATTGAATGTAGGGAGCTTAACAGGTAAAGGTAAAGAACTAGTTGATCTAATGGAGAGAAGGAAAATTCAAATATTGTGTGTACAAGAGACAAGGTGGAAAGGAGACAAGGCCAAAGTGTTAGCGGAGGGATACAAGCTATTTTACAGTGGTGCTGATCAGAGGGGGAGAAATGGAGTTGGAATCATCGTGGACAAGGAACTGAAAGAGGAAGTATGACAAGTATACATTTCTCAATGAACCAATCAGTATACAGGTCTAGATCAAGCATATTTTGCATTAGTATTTTATCCAGGCATAAGTATACAGGTCTCAGTGAGTTATTCATTGTTCCAGGAGTTGTTTCCAATACAAGGATTCCAAGATGGATACTATAGTCATGATGATACTCTTCAATATTTACAAGTCTCTACCTAGCATTGCACAGAATTCATTAGTTCGAAATGTTATTCTAGAGCAGACAGCTGTGGGAAATGAATTTGCGTAAGTTACTTGTGGTTTTTATGCTAAAAAAAAAAAAAAAAAAGATGAGTGATGATGATGAGATGGATGATGATGGATGATGATGATGATGGATGATGAGGATGATGATGATATGGATGATGATTGATGATGATGATTGGATGATGATGATGATGGATGATGATGATGATGATGGATGATGGATGCATGATCGATGATGTATGATGGAATGATGATGAGGATGATGATGATGGATGATGATGATGAATGATGATGATGATGGATGATTGATGATGATGATGATGATGATGATGATGATGATGGTGATGATGATGATGATGATGATGATGATGATGATGATGATGATGATGATGATGGATGA
Source organism: Diaphorina citri (assembly GCF_000475195.1). NCBI lineage: Eukaryota > Metazoa > Arthropoda > Insecta > Hemiptera > Psyllidae > Diaphorina > Diaphorina citri. The sequence goes on along the minus strand of NW_007377915.1, from coordinate 49,141 downwards.
TGGATGATGATGATGGATGATGATGATGGATGATGATGATGGATGATGATGATGATGATGATGGATGATGATGATGATGATGATGATGATGATGATGATGATGATGATGATGATGATGATGATGATGATGATGATGATGATGATGATGATGATGATGAAAAAAAATCTTTTGTGAACATCACACGACTTTCCTTATCTTATTGAATGATGCTTATTTGTGTGTTTTCTATTGTAACCTTTACAATATCTCTAACTTTTAGACAGTATAGCTGAAAACCGCGAAAAAGCGGTCGAAAACCACCGAAATGCCACCAACTGCAGCACCTATAATAACTAAAAGTTTTGTGTTGCATCCCTGTCACATTTGTGAACTACATACCAAATTTCAAGTCACTATCACATATTGTTCCCGAGATATTTTGAATTACACCTAAAACCGCCAAAGAGCGGCCGAAATTCCGCCAAGCGTTGCACCGATCTTAACCAACAGTTTCGTGTCACACCCTTGTCACATTTGACAGCTGCATGCCGAATTTCAAGTCTCTAGCTCTTACCGTTCTCGAGATATTTTGTTTACAGACAGACAGAAGGACAGACACACGGACCAATGGCTGAAACTTTGTATTTAGGCTCTAGAGATATCAAAACGTGTTTTGGCACTGAAAACTGACCATCGAAAATTTGACCCGATTACATTACTTTCCTTCCTATAGGATAAGGAAAGTAAAAACTCTGGTGATTCAATTCTTGTTTGAATGGGAATGTTTTGACACAGACAAGGGGGTGTTGCAGTTTCATTGCTGCGAAATTATAACTAGGGCTGCTGATTTACTGTCTTAAACACTTCAGGTATTATAAGGGTTAGTACTAAGCAAGCACCTAGGTATCATAAGTTTTTTTTTTAAATATTTATTTTGTTATAAGGGGAAAGTTTAAAAGATATATACCTAATATATTATGTATCTATTTATTTTCAGGCGACTGTGTTGTGTCTGGAATTATTGGCTGAACTGTCGGCTTCCAGTGATTATCAGAAAGTTATGCAGGATGATGTGACCTTTGTGTCCAATATATATGGTAAGATTTGTTTTCTTGTAATACATACTCGTATATGTATTTGGTAAGATTTGTATTCTTTTAATATATTTGGTAAGAGTTGTAATATATCTAGAAATATACACCAACATGTTCAACTTATATTTCTACATACAATTACAAATCTTACCAAATACAGGGTGCGCCAGAAAAACACTGACACCGGCTCAGGGTAGGTAGACCTTATCATTTCCAACAAGGTTCTGTGAGTCATTTTCCTAACTTCGGCTTCGTTTCCGAGAAATGTCCAAAAAACCACCTTTTAAAAAAATGCAGACCTTGTGTCAGTTTTTAGGTCATAACTTTTTCATTTTAATCGATTTATACGCATAGAATTTAAAATAATTGTACGCATAGGGACTAAAGGGACTTTTCAGTCCCAAGCTGGCAGCATGAACGTGGCATATTCTGTGTGAAGATAATTTTTGTTTTTTGAGTGTGTGCGTTTAGCATTTTGTAATTTGTAACCATCGATTCATTAGTATTTCGCCCGGGGAACGGCTAGTAATAACTCTCCAAAAAGAGTTCGACTGGAGTGTAATTTGGAATGTTGGAATGTACGGGTAGATTTGGAATAGAATAAGTAGATAATTAGGTATGTGTCTCTGAAATTACTTAAATTTCATTTTTTCTTGGCTTGGCCATTTTTTCTTCTTTTGACAACTATAACAGAAGAAAAAAGAAAAGGTAAAAAAAAAACAATTAGGTCATCAAACCTGAACTTGATTTCGTTCATGATAGCCACACTGCCCTCACGTCATTGATAGTCGTGTGGCTGTCCTGAACGAGATTACCTATATAATGGGAAAATTTTGAACTACTTCGTTCTGACTCCTCATGAGCTCACGTGACGTGACAGTAGTGTGTCTTTACACTCCATTTTATGAACAAAATTTCTAGCTCTCAAGTCAGACTGAAATAAAATTTGGCCCATCAGATATTTGGAATTGATGCTTCAATGCAGTTTGAGAGTCAGTATTTTGTTCATATCTTTTTTTTTTTTTTAAAGAGGTTTGACAGAGGGAGCTGTAACTGCTATGGTCTTATCGTCCCGAAATCGAAGAGAGAAGGAAGACAGGATAGGAGAAAGCCAGCCGTTCCGAGAACGAACATTATCCCAGCAGGATAAAATCCGCCCCGGGCGGGAATCGAACCCGCGGCCTAGCGCTTACAAGGCAGACGCACTACCAACTAAGCTAACTAGGCTGGCTGAATTTTGAAAAGAAGAACACCAGTAAACTAAACAGTAAGGTACGTGCGAACTTCAAAAGTGGTAAGTTAAGTGTGAGTGTTGGCAAACCAAAAATGTCATTTAACTAGGAACTTATACTCTTCACCCAACTGAAAAGAGTTTAAGTTTCTGGTGTTCTTATTTTCAAGATGAATCTTTACAAAATCACGTCAGACTATGAAACTTGAATTTACTTCTAACTATTATTATCATCATATAAAACTCTGAACGTTCTAGCTAGTGCTAGGTAATATGTAATTCCCTTGTACGGGTATTTCATTATCTTGTACATGTTTTTTTGTGATTCAGGAAGAAAACTCGTTTATGATCTCTTTTTAAGGGGTGGCAACGGTTTCCAGAGTCTGATTCTCCTCTTCATAATAATTTATTACATATACATAATAGAAGAGGTTTAGATTAAGTGATCGTTAGAGATAACTGTAACTGATAAGGTTTATTGTCCTTAAAGCAAAGAAAGAGGGAAGAGGAAGACAAGATAGGTGACAGCCAACCGTTCTGAGACGAACCTTATCTTTATGTTCGACTGTACTTGTATTGTTTCAGAATTTTTGAAAGGCATGCACTTGGTTGGTAAACAAGATAGTAGACATAGATTTGCTCCAGATCAAAACCTGACCAATCTATTCAACTCTACCCAACATGATGTTGTATATGGAGTGAAAGCTACTTGTGTGAAATTAGTGGCTAATCTCTGCTGGTCACATGTCATCAACCAGAACCTGGTAAGATACAACTTCATTTATTTTTATTTTATTTGACATAAAGGTCTGACATGCAAGATTAAGTATGTAACCTGCCACTATACATATATATATAAAAAAAACTAATATGAAAAGAGAAAACAAATAATAACAAACGATACCTAAAAAGAAAACATTAACAATAACAAACAATACCTAAACTGTAAAAACAGGTGGAATTCATTTTGAAATCCCTATTCCCTAACTATAACTATTTTAACAGTAAACAAACAATACCTAAACTGTAAAAACAGGTGGAATTCATTTTGAAATCCCTATTCCCTAACTATAACTATTTTAACAGTAAAAAAAACATTGGAAAATGACGTCTAAACTATAAAGAACATAGGTAGAATTTACCTTAAAATTCCTAACTGTATTAACACCTAAATATCTCTTAATCTTCTTCTTCTTCGCCTTTTCCCGTGTACAGACGGGGTCGGCGTTTTTCGTCAGCCCTCAATCAGCCCTAGGGTGATCACTTTTGGGCTGACATTTGGTTTTGGCTACAGAATTTTACGAGTGGATGCCCTTGGACTCAACCTTTGCTATTTCTTTAGCAAAGGAAATTCAGGTTGGTGTACTCACTGTTTATAGTCCCCCAGCCAGACTAAGCTGGTCTACTCCCTGTTTAACGTCCCCCAGCCAGACTGTCTCTTAATATCTTCTAACCTAACTATCTCTTAATATCTTCTAAAAACTCTTCAATACTATAAAATGCTTTTTTTGTAACATGTTCTTTCATTAGAATGATAAATCTTTTCGTTTCCATTTCTCTTAAACCTATTGGTAGTTGATTAAAAAAATTCATGAAAGTTCTTCTTCGTCTTTTCCCGTCAGTACGGGGTGGGTGTTTATTTTCCTTTCTCTTATAGATACGAGATTCCCGAAATGTCCCCTTAGCTCCGCACCTACCGCACATAGGTCAACCAAATTTTCATTTTTATTCTTTTAAATGCGTGTAATTTCATTCCTCTCTGATTAGTAGTTTTATCGCATTATTGCTCACACAATTTTCCTCGGTAAAAGAACTTGAAAAACCTTTTTTTAAAAGTTTTTTGCTTCGAAAGTTATGTTTATTTATTTACACGCTAAGCAACAAGGCCATGTGTGGAAAGTTATGTACATGTAACGAAAATGCAGTTTCTTTGTGTTATTATACTCGTATCACAACTTTAGTGTTCACTGCAGCATTGTAGGATATGTACATGTAACGAAAATGCAGTTTCTTTGTGTTATTATACTCGTATCACAACTTTAGTGTTCACTGCAGCATTGTAGGATCCGAATAGATCTGATCTCCGATTTCCAAAGTTCAGGTTTGATGTGTTTTTTCAAGCTCGGAAAAGATTTAACTTGTTATGTCCGATCAGTTGATCGATTAAAATGAAAAAGTTATGACCTAAAAACTGACACAAGGTCTGCATTTTTTTAAAAGGTGGTTTTTTGGACATTTCTCGGAAACGAAGCCGAAGTTGGGAAAATGACCCACAGAACCTTGTTGGAAATGATCGGACATAACAAGTTAAATCTTTTCCGAGCTTGAAAAAACACATCAAACCTGAACTTTGGAAATCGGAGATCAGATCTATTCGGATCAAAATTTTGTGCTCTGGCACGTGGTTTTAACAAAAACAGTTTATCGATTAAAATGAAAAAGTTATGACCTAAAAACTGACACAAGGTCTGCATTTTTTTAAAAGGTGGTTTTTTGGACATTTCTCGGAAACGAAGCCGAAGTTAGGTTGAAAAAGTTATAACCTAAAAACTGACACAAGGTCTGCATTTTTTTAAAAGGTGGTCTTTTGGACATTTCTCGGAAACGAAGCCGAAGTTGGGAAAATGACCCACAGAACCTTGTTGGAAATGATGAGGTCTACCTACCCTGAGCCGTTGTCAGTGTTTGTCTGGCGCACCCTGTATATTACAAGACAAGACTAGATTATTAATAAAGATTCAAAAGTGTTTTAAACTTATTGATAAACTTGAATTTTGAAAAGATTTTTTTCTTTTTTTTTAAGAGGTTTGACAGAGGGAACTGTAACTGCTATGGTCTTATCGTCCCGAAATCGAAGAGAGAAGGAAGACAGGATAGGAGAAAGCCAGCCGTTCCGAGAACGAACATTATCCCAGCAGGATAAAATCCGCCCCGGGCGGGAATCGAACCCGCGGCCTAGCGCTTACAAGGCAGACGCACTACCAACTAAGCTAACTAGGCTGGCTGAATTTTGAAAAGAAGAACACCAGTAAACTAAACAGTAAGGTACGTGCGAACTTCAAAAGTGGTAAGTTAAGTGTGAGTGTTGGCAAACCAAAAATGTCATTTAACTAGGAACTTATACTCTTCACCCAACTGAAAAGAGTTTAAGTTTCTGGTGTTCTTATTTTCAAGATGAATCTTTACAAAATCACGTCAGACTATGAAACTTGAATTTACTTCTAACTATTATTATCATCATATAAAACTCTGAACGTTCTAGCTAGTGCTAGGTAATATGTAATTCCCTTGTACGGGTATTTCATTATCTTGTACATGTTTTTTTGTGATTCAGGAAGAAAACTCGTTTATGATCTCTTTTTAAGGGGTGGCAACGGTTTCCAGAGTCTGATTCTCCTCTTCATAATAATTTATTACATATACATAATAGAAGAGGTTTAGATTAAGTGATCGTTAGAGATAACTGTAACTGATAAGGTCTCCTCTTCATAATAATTTATTACATATACATAATAGAAGAGGTTTAGATTAAGTGATCGTTAGAGATAACTGTAACTGATAAGGTTTATTGTCCTTAAAGCAAAGAAAGAGGGAAGAGGAAGACAAGATAGGTGACAGCCAACCGTTCTGAGACGAACCTTATCTTTATGTTCGACTGTACTTGTATTGTTTCAGAATTTTTGAAAGGCATGCACTTGGTTGGTAAACAAGATAGTAGACATAGATTTGCTCCAGATCAAAACCTGACCAATCTATTCAACTCTACCCAACATGATGTTGTATATGGAGTGAAAGCTACTTGTGTGAAATTAGTGGCTAATCTCTGCTGGTCACATGTCATCAACCAGAACCTGGTAAGATACAACTTCATTTATTTTTATTTTATTTGACATAAAGGTCTGACATGCAAGATTAAGTATGTAACCTGCCACTATACATATATAAATAAAAAAAACTAATATGAAAAGAGAAAACAAATAATAACAAACGATACCTAAAAAGAAAACATTAACAATAACAAACAATACCTAAACTGTAAAAACAGGTGGAATTCATTTTGAAATCCCTATTCCCTAACTATAACTATTTTAACAGTAAAAAAAACATTGGAAAATGACGTCTAAACTATAAAGAACATAGGTAGAATTTACCTTAAAATTCCTAACTGTATTAACACCTAAATATCTCTTAATCTTCTTCTTCTTCGCCTTTTCCCGTGTACAGACGGGGTCGGCGTTTTTCGTCAGCCCTCAATCAGCCCTAGGGTGATCACTTTTGGGCTGACATTTGGTTTTGGCTACAGAATTTTACGAGTGGATGCCCTTGGACTCAACCTTTGCTATTTCTTTAGCAAAGGAAATTCAGGTTGGTGTACTCACTGTTTATAGTCCCCCAGCCAGACTAAGCTGGTCTACTCCCTGTTTAACGTCCCCCAGCCAGACTGTCTCTTAATATCTTCTAACCTAACTATCTCTTAATATCTTCTAAAAACTCTTCAATACTATAAAATGCTTTTTTTGTAACATGTTCTTTCATTAGAATGATAAATCTTTTCGTTTCCATTTCTCTTAAACCTATTGGTAGTTGATTAAAAAAATTCATGAAAGTTCTTCTTCGTCTTTTCCCGTCAGTACGGGGTGGGTGTTTATTTTCCTTTCTCTTATAGATACGAGATTCCCGAAATGTCCCCTTAGCTCCGCACCTACCGCACATAGGTCAACCAAATTTTCATTTTTATTCTTTTAAATGCGTGTAATTTCATTCCTCTCTGATTAGTAGTTTTATCGCATTATTGCTCACACAATTTTCCTCGGTAAAAGAACTTGAAAAACCTTTTTTTAAAAGTTTTTTGCTTCGAAAGTTATGTTTATTTATTTACACGCTAAGCAACAAGGCCATGTGTGGAAAGTTATGTACATGTAACGAAAATGCAGTTTCTTTGTGTTATTATACTCGTATCACAACTTTAGTGTTCACTGCAGCATTGTAGGATTTTTTTCCAATATCTCAATAATCCTAACATCCAATGTTTACCTACCATGCTGGCACTAGTCGCTATGCGCATTTATATGTCATAGCTACTCATTTTCCTCACGAGGCTGAGTGGGCCCCGCAACAGCCAGTCACGGTATCAATCATTTGCATGATGCAAATTTCTTGACCCCGCCGGGAATCGAACCCGGGTCTCCCGCGTGCAAGGCGAGTGCAGTGACCACTACGCCATGGGAGCTGACACTTCGAAAGTTATGGTATAACAAATAGATAGACAAAACCTGTAACTCACACCTTACGATGATTGAATTATTTCAGGCGAGGACATCTGAATGTTTTCCCGTCCTACTTGAGTGTTGCAACCTAGACGCTAAAAATCCACGTGAGTCTTATATTTCATATATTATTATTATTATTATTATTATTATTATTATTGCATACGCACCTTATTAAGGTACATAATATTACATATGTTAAATAACTTTCACCATAATATGAATATCTAAGTTTTTTCTCATTCGTTCAGGACTTTCCTGATGGTGGTAGACAAAATGACTGACATCTGTGCTTTCTTGATGATAGCTGAAGGATTTTTGAAGTTCAATTTCTTCTTCTTCTTTTTAATTTTATTATTATTGTTTGTGGTAAAGCAGAACTTTTGTGGATATCACAGCATTACCAAGACTCTTGTACCTATTTATAAACATTTCCTATTGACTCTTAGTCTTTATTTTATTTCTTGTCCGTGTCTCTAGTGATTAAGGAATGGGCTGTGTTTGCTATTCGCAATTGCTGTGAGCATAATGCTGCTAACCAAGAGCTTATAGCAAAGTTGAATCTTACCAGTGGACATGTTATTGATACGGGATCAGGCCTCAATCTCTCTCCTGGAGTCAATATTGCTACCCTTCGTAAACAATAATGACACAAGTAGTCCTGTGAAGACCTCACTCAGAATCTTTTGGCTAGCTGAGACGTAGGTACGTATAAGTAAATGTTTTTATTGCAATGAAAGTCAGTAACAACATGAAAAGTCATACAAAATTGGGGAGAAAAACACACTCGCGTTATTTTCATAGTATAACTTCTCGCTGTTTCTTATTTTCAAAAAATGTTAATTCTTTTTCTACGTTTCTATTGAAAATTAAAAGGGTTCTCCAATTTTATTTATTAAGAAGATAAGAAGATGGTGTGACTAGATTTCGAGCTGTGCATATTGCATACATCATAAATGGGAAATGGCGGGCGTTCATACAAATTATGTTTCTTGGAAAATCTGAGTAGGTACGATGATTACGATCCCGCACTAGTATGAAGCTAGAAACACACTATCATCACGTCACGTCACGTCACGTGAGCTCATGGGTAGTCAAAATGAAGTAGTTCAAATTCAAAGTTTTCCCATAATATTGTAGGTAATTTCGTTCATGATAGCCACACTGCCCTCACGTGACGAGATATGAATGTGTTCCATTTTTTCGTTCTCCTATTACAGTGTCCCCCATGCAAAGCGTTCACACCTCAACTCATAGAAACCTATGGGAAACTCAAAGAGGATGGATATCAGTTTGTTCCTCCGTTCGTGAGGAAACCCAGGGATTTTTTTCCCTCATAATAAGCTTTTAACGTGCTGGTTGCCTCGGAAAAAGGGATTTTTCTCCATAACTCCTAGTTTTTAATTCAATAATTCATATCTGCTCGTTTCTCATAGATTTTGGTGAGATGGTGAGTCAGATTGAAACGCTTCGCAAATATCTAGACGGGAGTGACATTGTGTTTGTTTTTGGGCGTTTTGAAGGAAACTGAGTTAATTTTAGTTAAAATAACAAGTTTTACTTTTTAGTTGAAATAGTGAGTTGGAAAAGTGTGCGTGTTGGGATTTTGAAATAACGAACTCGCGAAATATTCGTAGGTACCTACTTCTTTGCGAATTTGATGTGAGTGATTATCATAGGTAAGTTTATGTAGAATTGTAGATGATTGTGATGATATTACCTATTATTATTAGGTAGGTAGGTAGATACTATAAATAAAATTAATTCTGTCATAGGTAGGTAGTTTTTTTTTAAATTTATTACAGTGCAATATTTATTTCTTAATTTTTATTTATTATTATTTTTTCTAAGTAGGTACCTATTACTCTCTAATTTCCTAGCCTTAGATTCTTCCCTATCCAATAATGAAAATGTTTTCTTTTCACCCCACAGAAATAATCTGCCCCTTTCAGGGAGTCAAGGAGAGCGATCAACTCTACAATAATCTACTCAAACCCGGGGGATCAAAGGGAGCGAAAAAAACCTACAATATGTCTGTTGACAACCGAATTTCCGCACCAACCTCTGCTTCACCACATTCCACCAACCCCACTAGAACCCCAAACATGGATGTTTCACCGGGCGAACTGTTGCGCTCAGTGGGTAAACTAGACTTAGGTGGGTGTTGCACTAGGAACGGACAGGAACCTGTTTCATTTGACAGCTTGGTCGAGTCCTGTCAGGTGATAGGACTGTACTTCTCAGCTCACTGGGTAAGTAGGTACATATAGGAACGCTGAAAAATGATTTTTTTTTTTCAAGAGGTTTGGCAGAGGGAACTGTAACTACTAAGGTCTTATCGTACATCGAGTCCTGTCAGGTGATAGGACTGTACTTCTCAGCTCACTGGGTAAGTAGGTACATATAGGAACGCTGAAAAATGATTTTTTTTTTCAAGAGGTTTGGCAGAGGGAACTGTAACTGCTATGGTCTTATCGTCCCGAAATCGAAGAGAAAAGGAAGACACCGCGGCCTAGCGCTTACAAGGCAGACGCACTACCAACTAAGCTAACTAGGCTGGCGCAAGACATTTAAGGTACAATTCCGTTTATAGCAACTGCAAGGGGTGACCAAGAACTACTACTTTGTATGTATTTTAATTACTGACCGAAACATACGACTGGGTCGCACGACCTATAGGAGAGACTTTAGTTGCACCGCGCCGAGAGCAGTGCTGTCGTGGTAGTCAAGCGACCTGAGCGTTCTTTCTTTTTTCTTCGTCTGTGTACGCAATATGCAACAATTTAGTCGAATTTCGCGTTATTTTCATAGTATAACTTCTCGCTGTTTCTTATTTTCAAAAAATGTAATATCTTTTTCTACGTTTCCATTGAAAATTAAAAAGGTTCTCTAATTTTGTTTAGATTAGAAGATGGTGTGACAGAGTGTGACTAGATTTCGAGCTGTGCATATTGCATACATCATAAATAGCGGGCGTTCATACAAATTATGTTTCTTGGAAAATCTGAGTACGATCCCGCACTAGTATGAAGCTAGAAACACACTATCATCACGTCACGTCACGTGAGCTCATGGGGAGTCAGAAAGATGTAGTTCAAAGTTTTCCCATTATATTGTAGGTGATTTCGTTCATGATAGCCACACTACCCTCACGTGACGAGATATTAATGTGTTCCATTTGTTCGTTCTCCTATTACAGTGTCCCCCATGCAAAGCGTTCACACCTCAACTCATAGAAACCTATAGGAAACTCAAAGAGGATGGATATCAGTTTGAAATTATCTTCGTTAGTTCTGATAGGTGAGTTGGACTTTCATACTTGGACTGACGCACTACCTACTAACAATTGGTTTAAAAGAGGTTAAATCATCACTGCGAGAAGCTATCCGCCTCTCACATTAACCTCACCCAGACTGAGTGGGGCCGGGAAAAGCCAGCAGGGCGCGATTGCCCAGTTGGTCACCCATCCGGATACTAACTATACACAATGTTGCTTAACTTCAGTGATCCACTGGCAACTAGTTCACTGAACGTGCTATCATCGCGCCGTTAATCAGCCAATCAAGAAATATTATTTAAGAGACCAAACAAAATAATAACCAGGGGTGTTCAACCTATCCCCCACGGTCCCTTTCGTTCACAGAAGCGAGAGCTCTTACCAGTCCTACCTGAGCGGCATGCCATGGCCCGCGATCCCTTACGCCTCCGAAACGCGCCAATCTCTCGCCTCTCTCTACAACGTTCACGGAATTCCAAGCCTCATTCTGTTGGCCGTGGAGGCCGGAGGCCGCTTAGATGTGATCACCACGGAGGCCAGACATGAACTGAGCGAAGATCCGGATGGGGAGTTTTTCCCGTGGCCTCCGAAGCTGGTGAACGTTCTTAGTCCCCGACACTGCCCGAAGTTGTACGATTCCCCCGCTTTGATTTTGTTCATAGGTAAGAGAGCTATCTGAGCTGGAACATCCTCAACTCAACTTTTAAATTGAATTTTTTTTTAGTGAACTAGGAAAAAAGTGCCTATCTTCTCTGCTTTCTAACTTGAAACATCCTAAACTATACTTAAATTTCGTGAAAATTCAAACTTTATTCAGTGAAACTCTAGATTGAGACAGTCTGACAAACCCTTATTTCATATCCCCAATATACCGAACATTAACACCCTTATGAAATCGCCACTAATATGTGCAATGAGTGTTTATGCTGCCAAAATGAGGCAGTCTAAACAAGGTCTTATTTATTTTATGGGTAATGTTTACAATAAAATTACCTACTTATTGAATTGTATTTTATTTTTAATTGACTTGACCATAACAATTTGTAATATGTATTGAGATACCTAAAAATGAAACATTTGATTTGATTGCAAGGTCTTCGAAGGGCTAGCCTGCGTAATTTGCGCGGCGGACGTGTTCTATTTGCGCTGGAATTTAGCGCAGTTCCTCGCCCTGTTGGACAGTTTTGAGGAGTTCGCGCTCCGTCATGCGCGCAGTCCCACGAAAAAAACTAAGCTTAGGGTACCAAACTCTAGATTGAGACAATCCGACAAACCCTTATTTCATATCCCCAATATACCGAACATTAACACTCTTATGAAATCGCCACTAATATGTGCAATGAGCACTTGCAACAATATGAGCGAGAGACCAGACCTCTTCTGATCTCTCGCTCAAGACTGTAACGCCAAAACAACTGTCAAGTGTTGCCCTACTTGAAAAGTAATTTTTAAGTGGTGTGTAGACGGTGGCATTAAAAAAAAAGTGAACTAGGAACAAGGGGCTCGTTCCATCTATTGGAAAAGTAATGACGTAATATTAGACTGTAAAACAATTTACAAAAATTGAATAATCTTTTTTTCTTAAAGAGGTTTGATAGAGGGAACTAGGTATGAACCCCAACTGCCAAGGTCTTATCGTCCCGGAATCGAAGAGAGAAGGAATACCAGGATAGGAGAAAGCCAGCCGTTCTGAGAACGAACATTATCTGTTCAGGATAATATCCGGCCCAGGCGGAAATCGAACTTATGGGTATGCCTAATGTCACTCCTGATTTGCTTTCCCATTTACAGAAGGGGAAGACGAGGATGAGATAGAGTTTGCTGAGACGGTTCTACTGGCGACGGCAGAATATTGTCATTCCACCGTCATCCAAGACAATCCACTGCTGTTCTTTGTATCTGTACACGTAAGTCAGATTAATAGCTTGCTTGAATCACTTTTTCCAATGGGGTTTGCTCACAAGTCGTTCTTCTTTATAGACTGTGAGAGTGCCCCCCAATATGGGTACCATTAAACAAAAATACGAGTAGTCTTACTCTTTACGATACTAAGGGCTCTTTGCCAATATGACAAGGACCTGCCACGGTGGTGTAGTGGCCAAGGCGCTCGCCTGGTAAACAGGAGGGCGTGGATTCAATCCCAGCCGAGGTATGGAATTTTATCCTCAATATAATTTGAGAATTTGACCACAATAATAGTAGTAGCCTGCTGCTGGAGTAAAGGGACTTTTCAGTCCTATGCGAGCAGTATAAATAAGCACTATTATTATCGTGAGGATGAGTGCGATGAAGGTAGAAGACATTTAAGGTACAATTCCGTTTATAGCAACTGCAAGGGGTGACCAAGAACTACTACTTTGTATGTATTTTAATTACTGACCGAAGCATACGACTGGGTCGCACGACGCTTTAGTTGCACCGCGCCGAGAGCAGTGCTGTCGTGGTAGTCAAGCGACCTGAGCGTTCTTTCTTTTTTCTTCTTTGCCGGTAATTATCTCTGTTTGGATTCCAGGAGGACATCAACACCCAGCTCCGCTCCTACCTTCACATCAAGGCCAGCTACCCCAACGTCGTCCTGGTTGACTTCCCTCGACACCGGTTCAGTCAGCTTCAAAACGAAACCGTCATCAACAAGAATGTGCTGATCCAATTCGTCTCGTCTTACTTCTGCAAAGATATGGCTTTCCAGTCGATGCTAAGTTTGAATCAGCAGAATGATGGACCCGAGGCAGCAGTGGTAACCGAGGAGATATTCCTGTGAAATGTATCGCTATGAGCGCATGTCTGTGATTATTGAATGTGCTGATCCAGTTCGTTTTACTTCAGCAAAGATATGAGTTTCCAGTCGATGTTGACCTAGATTCAGCATAGCGATGGACCCGAGTCAGCAGTGGTAACCGAGGAAATATTTCTGTGAAAAGATTCGCTATAAGCGTACCTATGTCTGTGATTATTGAAGATGCTGATCCGGTCTCGTCTTACTTTAGCAAAGATGAGTTTCTAGACGATGTTGACTTTGAATCAACTTCTTGCATGAAAGGCTTTAATTCATTATTATTTATTGTCATGTAGGATATAGGTATAGGAATACAGTATTTTGCTATTATAAATTAAATATAAAACAAAGTAACTAACTGGCTATCTTTTTTTTTATTTTTATGCAGCGTTTCCTCTCTAGATGGTCATCCATAGAGGCTTTTTGAGCAAGAAAATGATTGGAACGGATTTCCCCGTGGGGATAAAATTCCATACCTCGGCTGGGATTGAACCCACGCCCTCCTGTTTACCAGGCGAGCGTCTTGACCACTACGCTACCGAGGCAGGAATACAGTATTTTGCTATTATAAATTAAATATAAAACAAAGTAACTACCTAACTGGCTATCTTTTTTTTATTTTTATTTATTTTAAATCTGAGACCCTAGGTTGCATGCAGCGTTTCCTCTCTAGATGGTCATCCATAGAGGCTTTTTGAGCAAGAAAATGATCGGAACGGATTCCCCCCGTGTTAATTATCAAACAATTTCTTGCCCAAATGGTCCTACCAAACCTACTTGGCAATCTTTTTCCACATTTTTCACTTGTACACTGGTAATGCCACCACTGGTCGCTACTCGATTTAAAGTTTCTACTCAATTGCCCCCACGAGACTGCGTGCACCCCGAACTCCAAACATTGAGCCGAAAAAACTTCGACCCCGCCGGGAATCTTTGACGGAGGCTACTGGCCCAATTAAAACTTACGATACCTCGAGGTATAATTTTGAAAATTACGATGGAAAATAAAAGTTTGGCAAGAACTTTTTCCAAGTAGGTAGAAATAGGTAGGTAAAAGGTTAAAGACAGATAATTGGTACTCAGAGTGTAACACGTAGATAGGTTGACTTGATTATGGTGAAACAAGAAAAGTGGTAGGGAGAACCTACCTTAGGCGAAGGAGATGATTTAGTTCTGAACATACCGAGGTGGTAAAAGGCTTGTAGCCAGCGTAGTTAGCTTAGTTGGTAGTGCGTCTGCCTTGTAAGCGCTAGGCCGCGGGTTCGATTCCCGCCCGGGGCGGATTTTATCCTGATGGGATAATGTTCGTTCTCGGAACGGCTGGCTTTTTCCTATCCTGTCTTCCTTCTCTCTTCGATTTCGGGACAATAAGACCATAGCAGTTACCTACAGTTCCCTCTGTCAAACATCTTAAAAAAAAAGGCTTATCAAGTCTCTTTTACTATAGGTAGTCGTTGTACTAGTCGTATTTTATTATCAAGAAATTCGTATAAGCTAGTCGTATTTTATTATCAAGAAATTCGTATAAGCTAGTCGTATTTTATTATCAAGAAATTCGTACAAGCTAGTCGTATTTTATTATCAAGAAATTCGTATAAGCTAGTCGTATTTTATTATCAAGAAATTCGTATAAGCTAGTCGTATTTTATTATCAAGAAATCCGTATAAGCTAGTCGTATTTTATTATCAAGAAATTCGTATAAGCTAGTCGTATTTTATTATAGAGAAATTCGTATAAGCTTAACCCATCCTGTGAGGCAGTTGCTCCTACACCTAAGTCTCAAAGTGACCTTTTTGTGTATGAGCTAACAACCTCTGTGGTACTTCCGCCAAGGAGATATGAATTTTTGAACTTCAACGCCCTGGCTGCCAAAGTGCCAAAGCATATTCCATGGAGGGATAGACTCTTTAATAATAATATTATACTCAGTTAATTATTTTAATTAAATTTTTGAACTTCAACGCCCTGGCTGCCAAAGCATATTCCATGGAGGGACAGACTCTTTAATAATTATACTCAGTTAATTATTTTAATTATTTAAATAAAACAAAATGACCATTAAACCCAACGAACCGCACATCTTACGTCGGTTCTTACATTCGTTGCATATGTTAAAAATAAAACAAAATGACCATTAAACCCAACGAACCGCACATCTTACGTCGGTTCTTACATTCGTTGCATATGTTCGGATTCCTCTCCCTGCCCAACTTCTACCAAGACCCCCGGAAGACTCAATGGCATCGCTATTATTCCAACGTCGTCGTCACCATCCTATTTCTTCATAACGTCAGTACGACGTCCGCCCTGTTCGTCTACTGCGTCCATGACCTGGGAGATTTCTTCGAAAAGGTAGATTTCTTCGTCTCTTAGAGATTTCTTCTATTAGCATTTAATGTGACGTCATCGCCTACGGGAGCGTATGCCGTGACGTCAGAGTTCAAGACTTACCGGTATTTTTTAAATCGATTTATCTCGTGATCTAAAAATCGAAGAAGAAAAAGAAAAATTCCCTAGTTCCTCATATTTTTTCTGTCCTTTGTCTTAGAAACCTCACCCAAGTAAGCGCAACTGATCTATTTGTAAAGGTGTATCCAAATATAGTCGACCGGCAAGGTGAAACTCTGTTATCGAGGCAGTTTGGACGGTTCAGTCGATATCGATCAACGGCCGGTGGTCGTGACACACCTTGATAAGGTCAGCCATTCACGCTCCGGCTGTCTAGACTCGGACCTAGGTCTCTCAGACCCTCAGACGGTCTGAAGCTCTGAAGACTGAAGTCGGACGATTTTTGCGCCACTATAAACTTTTCGGCTAGACTTGGTCTCGGGAGTGATCTATTTGTAAAGGTGTATCCAAATATAGTCGACCGGCAAGGTGAAACTCTGTTATCGAGGCAGTTTGGACGGTTCAGTCGATATCAACGGCCGGTGGTCGTGACACACCTTGATAAGGTCAGCCTGGTCAGCCATTCACGCTCCGGCTGTCTAGACTCAGACCTAGGCCTCTCAGACCCTCAGACGGTCTGAAGCTCTGAAGACTGAAGTCGGAAGATTTTTGCGCCCACTATAAACTTTTCGGCTAGACTTGGTCTCGGGGGACCACTCTCTAAGGACCTCAGTGACGTCAAACCTTTATTTGTATTCAAAAACACAACCCAACCCAAAGTTGTGACTTTCGTTAGAAACGAATAGCTCACCCCTAAAGAGGGTTTAGCTAAGAATGCCTTCATTTTCGTCTCCTATAGGTATTTCTTCTGCGGCGAGATGTTAGTGTTATGTCACGTGGGTTCTGCCACATGGTTTAGTCATTGGCACAAGTGTAGTCTGAGGACGAAACACTAACATCTCGCCGCAGAAGAAATACCTATAGGAGACGAAAATGAAGGCATTCTTAGCTAAACCCTCTTTAGGGGTGAGCTATTCATTTCTAACGAAAGTTGCAACTTTGGGTTGGGTTGTGTTTTTTTAATACAAATAAAGGTTTGACGTCACTGAGGTCCTTAGAGAGTGGTCTCCCGAGACCAAGTCTAGCCGAAAAGTTTATAGTGGCGCAAAAATCAAAAATCTTCCTACTTCAGTCTTCAGAGCTTCAGACCGTCTGAGGGTCTGAGAGACCTAGGTCCGATCCTCGGTGGTGTAGTGGTCAAGACGCTTGCCTGGTAAACAGGAGGGCGTGGGTTCAATCCCAGCCGAGGTATGGCATTTTATCATCAATATAATTTGAGATTTTTTTTAACAAGTTTCCATTTATATTTGATCGACAAAAAACTCAGAACATACATTTTTCATATAAATGGTATACCCATCCGTATAAGCAGAGCTTGTGCCACGGATGGGGAGATCATTTTTTAGATGGGGAGTTCATTTTTAATTTGACCACAATAAAAGCAGTAGCCGGAGTAGCCTACTGCTGGATATAAAGGGACTTTTCAATCGTATGCGAGCAGTATAAACAAACACAAACACCTATTGTAGTTTATGTACCAAACACTTAGATGTACTCTATGTACCTACCTACTTTTAATTTTGATGATTTTGTAGTAGTGCTTTTTTTTTCTCATCATTTGAATTAATAGAATATACCTTGTTTATCCTGAGCCAGAATGAGGCAGTCTAAACTAGGTCGAATATTTGAAAAGAATCGAGTCGTGGTATTCGAATATTCAAAAAGAGTCGAATATCCCATCCCTAGTCTAAACAAGGTCTTATTTATTTCATGGGTAATGTTTACAATAAAATTACCTACTTATAGATATTAGACCTTGTTTAAGTGTTTCTTTTTCTTTTATTTTGAATTGTATTTTTTTTTTAATTGACCTGACCATAACAGTTTGTAATAGGTATGTATTGAGATACCTAAAAATTAAACATATGATTTGATTGCAAGGTCTTCGAAGGGCTAGTCTGCGTAATTTGCGCGACGGACGTGTTCTATTTGCGCTGGAATTTAGCGCAGTTCCTCGCCCTGTTGGACAGTTTTGAGGAGTTCGCGCTTCGTCATGCGCTTTTTTTTTTTTTTTTTTTTTTTTTTTTTTTTTTAATTGACCTGACCATAACAGTTTGTAATATGTATTGAGATACCTAAAAATGAAACATTTGATTTCATTGCAAGGTCTTCGAAGGGCTAGTCTGCGTAATTTGCGCGGCGGACGTGTTCTATTTGCGCTGGAATTTAGCGCAGTTCCTCACCCTGTTGGACAGTTTTGAGGAGTTCGCGCTCCGTCATGCGCGCAATCCCACGCTTGTGAGTTTGAAGCGCAGAGAGAAGAATGTGTTGCGCTTAGTCCGTGTTGTGATGGCGCTTTCTGTGATTGGTAAGAAGCTAAGAAGTACATTTTGTTTTTTAATACATACATGGTTTACTTTGAGATACTTTCTATAGGTTTATTTTCCTTTCGGAAAACTGACCATTGAACACAGGAAAATTGATCACAGCTCCAACAGAAACTGATTTTTTTTTTCAAGAGCAGAGAGAAGAATGTGTTGCGCTTAGTCCGTGTTGTGATGGCGCTTTCTGTGATTGGTAAGAAGCTAAGAAGTACATTTTGTTTTTTTAATACATACATGGTTTACTTTGAGATACTTTCTATAGGTTTATTTTCCTTTCGGGGAACTGACCATTGAACACAGGAAAATCGATCACAGCTCCACTAGAAACTTAGTTTTTAGTCCGTCCTTCCTTTATTATTACAATAGTAATAAAAAGGTATAAGGGACGGACTATTGTATTCGCTTCGGTGTCATCTGTCTGTCTGTGCCCATAGAAGGACTTATCCAAACCTGATCGACCTATATATCAAATTAAAGGTCTTTTTACCAGGAACACGAAAATGGTGGTGCAAATTTTGTCCAGAGAACCATAAAGCCAACAAACCAAAAAAACTGTTTTTTTCAAGAAGTTTGATAGAGGGAATTGTAACTGCTAAGGTCTTATCGTCCCGAGAGAAGGAAGACAGGATAGGAGAAAGTCAGCCGTTCTGAAAACTGAGAGAACGAACCTTATCCGTTCAATATAAAATTCGCCCCCGTGAATCGAACGGCCTAGCGCTTACAAGGCAGACGCACTACCCTCCAAAGCTAACTAGGGTGGCCTCTGATCTCTTTATATATCAAATTAAAGGTCTTTTTACCAGGAACACGAAAATGGTGGTGCAAATTTTGTCCAGAGAACCATAAAGCCAACAAACCAAAAAAACTGTTTTTTTCAAGAACCCTCCAAAGCTAACTAGGGTGGCCTCTGATCTCTTTTAAAATGAAAGCCCAACCTTTCTGTTGAGGCATTTTAGTCAAAGGTCAGATGTGGAACAGTAGTATGGGGTTCTTTCGACCTCTTTTTGACAGGGGTGTATCGTCTCTGTATAGTTGCCTATGGAGAAAAATGAAGCTCGAGGGGGGGCTCTAAGTATGACCCCGTCCAGCAGGGCAATCCAGTTTCTGGCTTCGTGTAATCGAGCCATTTATTCCTTCCTGTTGTTGTTGTTGTTGTTGTTGTTGTTGTTGTTGTTGTTGTTGTTTATTTTACTTCATCTAACAATTCTTTCACAAGCTCAATGAACCTAGAGCTGAATCCTCCTCGTCTAAAACTTTAGCAAAAATAGCTCAAGTTTGTGTCGACTGAGGAGGAAACAGCTCAGGTCTATCGCAACTCATTCTTTTGATCTTCATTCTTCTTATGAAATTTCTTTTTGTCCCATTCTTCCTCTAGGGCTCAATCTACTTCCTCTCCTGCCCAAGAGCCCTCAGGAGCTCGCACGCCTCCAAAGAATCTACAAGCACAAGTACCCGCAGAACACCTTCAGTGTCCCCCTCTACATCCCCTACATCGACACCAGTGAGCCGCCGGTCTACGCCATCTTATACGTTCTGACGGGATTCTGCGGTTTCCTCTACTATTCGACCTTAACGATGACGGCCGTGGTGTTTTCGTTCCTGGTGTTTGATCTGAAGGCGTACGCGGAGGTCGCTAGCGCCCTGGTTTTACTTCTAGGTAAGTTTCCAAGGACAGCCACTCACTATCAGGTAGACCTGACGACAGGTACACCTAATCAGATCTACCTGATTGTGTGTGTGCTCATCAGGTGTCAGGTAGACCTGACAGACGAACGTTTTCAGCCGTACCTGTCAGGTCTACCTGATAGTGTGTGTGCCCTGATCATCAGGTATCAGGTAGACCTGACAGGAGGATCTGATCAGGTGTACCATACAGGTCTACCTCATAGTGTGTGGCCGGCCTAAGTATTAAGGGCCATAATTTATACCACCATTCGCGGACAAGCTAACCCGCCCCCTCAATTTAACTTCACCCAGTCTGAGTGGAGCCGAGAACCCAGCAGTACACAATTCCTAAGATGGTCACCATCCAGGTACTAACCACGCGCAACGTTGCTTAACTTCAGTTAGTCGTGGGAAACTGGTATAATCAACGTGCTATCGCCGCTGGTTGTTCAACGTTTGTTCTTTGATTGACAGGTCAGGAGCATCGTGATCCTCAGGGACGCCTGATTTTCTACACGAACCTCGTCCACAACGAGTACATTCTCAGAGACATCGGAAACTATGTCGACCTCAACGATGACACTAGTGATGATTTGAATCTGAGAGAAGAAATAAAGGCCATTCGTTATGTGTTCGTGCATAATCCGCAGGTTTACGAGTACTACTATTTCCGTCAAGTAATTCGGCTTGAGAAGAGACTGCGGCTTATGAGAGAAATGGTAAGTTTCAGCGAACCTCCGAACCCGAGCGGGTATCACACTAGGTTCCCCCCGGCTCGATTCCAGGCGGGGTCGAAGGTTTTCGGCTCTGTGCTTGCAGTTCGGGGTGTACTCAGCCTCGTGAGGACAATCCAGTAGCTACCTTACTCAAGTAGTGACCAGTGGTGACATTTCCAGCGAAAAAAAAAAAAAAAATAATTGAAAAATGGGAATTGATTGCAAAGGAGGTACGTACATACTTGGTATCTTAGTAACGCTGAGTTATCCAGAAAAGTTGTGAAAAAGCTCGGTGCTTTATCACCGAAATAGGTTTAAGTTAGAAGAGTAAGTATTAAGTTTAGTGTCATCAACTCATCTCTTATACTAGCCACTCACTCTGTCAGACCGTCTCATCTGAGAGACATAGGTCGGGAGCTTGTTCAGACTGTCTGTCAGACAGTCTGAGGGTGAGTGGTCCATTTTCTGGTTTCAGTTAGATGACTATTACGTGAGCAGCCTCTCAATTCGCTCCCCCATTGGTCTCCTTATGATTCTAACAAGCATGTACGGCTCTCTGGCGCATGAACTACTATCAACACCCAAACGCATCAAAACCGGTTGCGAGTGTATCATCCTTTTATGTGCCTACTTTGGGTGAGTAATTTTCGTAATGAAGCAGTTGCAAACGGGTAAAAATTATTAATAAACTACTATCAACACCCAAACGCATCAAAACCGGTTGCGAGTGTATCATCCTTTTATGTGCCTACTTTGGGTGAGTAATTTTCGTAATGGAGCAGTTGCAAACGGGTAAAAATTATTAATAAATGGTCAATTCCTATGGGAAAAATTCAAATCTGAGGTCAAAACTCCGAAAAAATAACTGTAAAAGGTCGAAAATTCAATTTTTATTTTCCGTCAGAGTTCAGTACTCAGACTTCAGATGATGCGCAGAAACACAAGTTGGGAAAAATTCAAATCTGAGGTCAAAACTCCGAAAAAATAACTGTAAAAGGTCGAAAATTCAATTTTTATTTTCCGTCAGAGTACTGAACTCTGACGTCAGACTTCAAATATGCGCAGAAACGTATGCGCACAAACATGAATTGCGCAGAAATGCATGCGCACAAACAGATTAATGTGTTGCCTGCGAGGGAGCTTTTCTCGGGACATTTGATGTGACGTCATCGCCTACGGGAGCGTATGCCGTGACGTCAGCGTTCAAGACTTACCGGCATTTTTTAATCGATTTTTCTCGTGATCTAAAAATCGAAGAAGAAAAAGAAAAATTCCCTAGTTCCTCATTTTTTCTGTCCTTTGTCTTAGAAACCTCACCCAAGTAAGCGCAACTGATCTATTTGTAAAGGTGTATCCAAATATAGTCGACCGGCAAGGTGAAACTCTGTTATCGAGGCAGTTTGGACGGTTCAGTCGATATCAACGGCCGGTGGTCGTGACACACCTTGATAAGGTCAGCCTGGTCAGCCATTCACGCTCCGGCTGTCTAGACTCAGACCTAGGCCTCTCAGACCCTCAGACGGTCTGAAGCTCTGAAGACTGAAGTCGGAAGATTTTTGCGCCCACTATAAACTTTTCGGCTAGACTTGGTCTCGGGGGACCACTCTCTAAGGACCTCAGTGACGTCAAACCTTTATTTGTATTCAAAAACACAACCCAACCCAAAGTTGTGACTTTCGGTAGAAATGAATAGCTCGCCCCTAAAGAGGATTTAGCTAAGAATGCCTTCAATTTCGTCTCCTATAGGTATTTCTTCTGCGGCGAGATGTTAGTGTTGTGTCACGTGGGTTCTGCCACATGGTTTAGTCATTGGCACAAGTGTAGTCTGAGGACGAGGCGAGGTCTCTTGATGCTGATGAGAATGAGTCAGAAGATCAAAGACATGACGTTGTTCCCGCCCTTGAAATTAAGGTATGAAGGTTTTTTTTTCATCATTGAAGTTAAGCAACGCTGCGGATGGTTGGTGACCGACTGGACTATCGCGTGCTGCTGTCTTTTCCTAGTCACACTCGGGGCTAGGTTGGAAGTATTGCAGAAATGTCCAAGTCTAGCCACACATCTATTCACTTCCTTGGTCCAGCAACTCACTATCAGGTAGACCTGACAGGTGCAACTGATCAGGTTTACCTGTCAGGTCTATTTGATGGTGAGTGGCTGGCCTAAGGAAGTGAATAGATGTCAATGCGCTAATCGCTAATGACACGAAACTGTTTCATTCCGTTTCAGATACAACGTAATGCTATCTGTATTCCGAGCTTCTTACTCTTTCTTTCATTTGATGAATATTCGACGGGCCATCAAATAAATCAGAAGTCTTGATCGACAAAAAACTCAGAACATACATTTTTCTTATAAATGGTATACCCATCCGTATAAGCAGAGCTTGTGCCACGGATGGGGAGCTCATTTTTTTAGACGGGGAGTTCATTTTTAATTTGACCACAATAAAAGCAGTAGCCTACTGCTGGATATAAAGGGACTTTTCAATCGTATGCGAGCAGTATAAACGAACACAAACACCTAGGTATGTAGTCTATGTACCAAAGATGTACTCTATGTAGGTACCTACTTTTAATTTTGATGATTTTCTAATAGCGCTTTTTTTCTTTAGCGTAGTGCATTAAGCAGGGAACGACATTTTTGACAAGCATTTATGCTTAACACAATTAAAATTCCTTTTTTCCTTAGAAATATGTTCTCGGAACGGCTGGCTTTCCCTTATCTTGTCCTTCTCTCTTCGATTTCGGAACGATAAGACCTTTGTTGTTACAGTTCCCTTGACCTAACATGTTTCTATCGTCCTGAAACCGAAGAGAGGACGAGGATAGGAGAAAGCCCCAGTGGTTCTCAAACTTTTTTTGGCCGCGGAGCACCAAGCAACTGCTGTAAACTCTACGGAGCACCCCCCCAACCCTTTAGGAATTTATAAAAATAATTCGGAATGATTCGGAAATGTTCATTAGCGTACGGTCCGTACGGCTTGTTCCAATACTTCCCATTTGACTAAACATATTCGTGTGATTTTTTTTTTTAATGTGGTAAGAAAAATGAGACTATGCGGAGTACCTGGAAGCTCTTCGCGGAGCACCTGAAAGCTCTTCGAGGAGCACAGTTTGAGAACCACTGGAATAGACAATAGAATATACCTTGTTTATGCAGCTTTAGCTACCCATGCCTTTGAAGAAAATCATACCTTTAAATTTGATAATGTTAAAATTGTTACTAAAGAAGATCATTGGAAAAAAGAAAAACCTTGGAAGTTTTTTATATTAATCAAGAAAAGAACTCTATTAACTTTAAAACTGATCTAGGGAACACTGTTTTCATATATCAAAACCTATTAAACAGCATACCATAGTCTCACTTCAACTCCAGCGCTTGTAGAGTCAAGAAAAACCTTGGAAGTTTTTTATATTAATCAAGAAAAGAACTCTATTAACTTTAAAACTGATGTAGGGAACACTGTTTTCATATATCAAAACCTATTAAACAGCATACCATAGTCTCACTTCAACTCCAGCGCTCGTAGAGTCAACACCTCTCTTGCGATCTTGGTCTGACGATGGGAATCTGAGTATTCCCGAAAGCTCACCAAACTTTCTTTAGTTGAATGTCGAATCTCAATTGTCTTTTAAAATTTATATTTTAATTTGTAGAGATTCTTTTCTAAATAATTATTCCGATAATTATTTGCATTTATTTTAAAAATATAAACCCTTGACTCGACTAACACTATCAGTCATACACAATAAACTACCATTTATTACCTATACTCGTAATCCTATATTGACCTCATGTACATATTTATATAAGTATAATGTCATTTATGTCATTGATATTAATATTATTGTTATACTTATAACTAATTAACTACGCTAAACAATGTAAGGGCCATATTGTTATTCGTCCAGCAGCACTCGATTGCCCAAATGGTCACCCATTCGGATACCAGCCACGCTCAACTTTGCTCAACTTCAATGATTCATCGGGAAATGGTGAATTCGAAGTGCTGCTTCTACGAATCTACAAAGGTCACCCTTCCTTTTTGGTGAGTGAATCTTTTAGTCCCAACAAAGATCAGAACTTGCTAGCTCGCGGCCCGGAGATCACCATTTCCCGATGAATCATTGTTGAGCAAAGTTGAGCGTGGCTGGTATCCGAATGGGTGACCATCTGGGCGATCGAGTGCTGCTGGACGAAAAACAATATGGCCCTTACATTGTTTAGCGTAGTTAATTAGTTATAAGTATAACAATAATATTAATATCAATGACATTATACTTATATAAATATGTACATGAGGTCAATATAGGATTACGAGTATAGGTAATAAATGGTAGTTTATTGTGTATGACTGGTGTGTCCGGACATAGTCGACCGGTCACGGCCCTTGATTGACATCAACCGATGTCAAATGAATCGTCCACAGATGTCTCTTCTATCAGCCATACACCGGGGTGAAGGTCTCTAGCCATGTTTAATTGGCTCAGAGAGAACCATTTGAAGAACTGCCGGTTAGGGGGGTTAGCTATTCTCTGTGGATTACGAGTATAGGTAATAAATGGTAGTTTATTGTGTATGACTGGTGTGTCCAGACATAGTCGACCGGTCGCGGCCGTTGATTGACGTCAACCGATGTCAAATGAATCGTCCACAGATGTCTCTTCTATCAGCCATGCACATGCACCGGGGTGAAGGTCTCTAGCCAAGTAGCCATGTTTAATTGGCTCAGAGAGAACCATTTGAAGAACTGCCGGTTAGGGGGGGTTAGCTATTCTCTGTTTACAGTCCCACATCTAGACACTAGTAGACTTTCTGTTTAACTTCCCTTAGCCAGACACGCAGTCAAACATCGTGAGAACTTGTGCTTGTTCTTTAAAAGCAGAGAGAAGCCTTTGAAGAACTGCCAGCTAGCTAGGCCGGTTAGGGTTAGCTATTCTCTATTCTCCTCCCTGTTTAACGTTCCCTAGCCAGAAAACTTGAACCGTCAAACATCGTGAGAACTTGTGCTTGTTCTTTAAAAGCAGAGAGAAGCCTTTGAAGAACTGCCAGCTAGCTAGGCTGGTTAGGGTTAGCTATTCTCTATTCTCCTCCCTGTTTAACGTTCCCTAGCCAGAAAACTTGAACCTTTTTTACAAATAGGTGCTGCTGTTCTGATCAATCAGACTGTTGTAGTTCCTCTTTTACAAATAGCTGCTGTTGTTCTGATCAATCAGACTGTTGTAGTTCCTCTTTTACAAATAGCTGCTGCTGTTCTGATCAATCAGACTGTTGAAGTTCCTCTTTTACAAATAGCTGCTGCTGTTCTGATCAATCAGACTGTTGAAGTTCCTCTTTTACAAATAGCTGCTGCTGTTCTGATCAATCAGACTGTTGTAGTTCCTTTTTTACAAATAGCTGCTAGTACAATCAACGTGCTATCCGTGCTGGTTGTTCAACGTTTGTTCTTTGATTGACAGGGCAGGAGCATCGTGATCCTCAGGGACGCCTGATTTTCTACACGAACCTCGTCCACAACGAGTTCATTCTCAGAGACATCGGAAACTATGTCGATCCCAACGATGACAGTAGTGATGATTTGAATCTGAGAGAAGAAATAAAGGCCATTCGTTATGTGTTCGTGCACTCAGACTGTTGAAGTTCCTCTTTTACAAATAGCTGCTGCTGTTCTGATCAATCAGACTGTTGTAGTTCCTTTTTTACAAATAGCTGCTGCTGTTCTGATCAATCAGACTGTTGTAGTTCCTCTTTTACAAATAGCTGCTACTGTTCTGATCAATCAGACTGTTGGAGTTCCTCTTTTACAAATAGCTGCTGCTGTTCTGATCAATCAGACTGTTGTAGTTCCTTTTTTACAAATAGCTGCTACTGTTCTGATCAATCAGACTGTTGTAGTTCCTCTTTTACAAATAGCTGCTGCTGTTCTGATCAATCAGACTGTTGATCTGGGCGAACACATTGTTCCACTCGTACTCTAGCTGCACCTTCATCTCCTTGGTGAACGGCTGCAGTTTGGTTTTCCGCTTGCGTCGCCGGAAGATGCCCTCGCGTCGGCGGACGGCGCAGTCCAAATCCGCCTGCGTTACCGGAAGCTCGATGAAGTGGAGGATCGAGAGGAGCGTGTGAGGGAGGTTCGAGACGAGGTCCTCGTACGTGATGATGTGGATGGGGCCGGGGAAGTTGTGCAGCCAGTCGAGCGTCATTTCCCGCCACGCGGTGAGCTTGTCGTAGAAGAACTGACGCCAATCTGTGGACGAAGAAGAATGGATTTTCAGAGAAATTTCCGTGGCCGAGTATCACACTAGGCGTCCATACGAGAGGTCATGGTTTGAACCACGCTTTCAACAGTACCTATGTCCCTGAAGTTTATGAGTTCCATGGTTTGAACAGTATGTCTCTTAACAAGAGTCTTAAGTTTAGTAGATACAGCCGGGTTTTCTTTGTTAAAGTTTGATAGTTATTTTGGAGGGATGGAACATTGTTTAATTTCCTATTTACCATCATGACTTGAGTAGCCAACTTCCACAAGGAAGATACCGTTTATGTAGGCGGGCATCCGGTTTCATCTGAATATTCAAACTAGTCAAGTTCATACACATTTGTTTGATCGAACAGAGACTTTTTACTATCTAGGTAACCAATTTCCTTCTAATTAGTCACATATAAACATTATAAATCGATTTTTACTTTCTATTATTATGGTTACCGGGCGGCGCTTCGAACTCTTGACGTTCGCGCGCCTCCCGGCACGCTCATCAGGTACCAGGTAGACCTAACAGAAGGACCTGATCAGGTGTACCATACAGGTCTACCTCATAGTGTGTGGCCGGCCTAAGTATTAAGTGCCATAAATTATACATACCACCATTCGCGGACAAGCTAACCCGCCTCCTCAATTTAACTTCACGCAGTCTGAGTAGAGCCGGGAACCCAGCAGTACACAATTCCAAAGATGGTCACCATCCAGGTACTAACCACGCGCAACGTTGCTTAACTTCAGTGATCCGTGGGGGAACTGGTACATTCAACGTGCTATCGCTGCTGGTTGTTCAACGTTTGTTCTTTGATTGACAGGTCAGGAACACCGAGATCCTCAGGGACGCCTGATTTTCTACACGAACCTCGTCCACAACGAGTACATTCTTAGAGACATCGGAAACTATGTCGACCCCAACGACGACAGTAGTGATGATTTCAATCTGAGAGAAGAAATAAAGGCCATTCGTTATGTGTTCGTGCATAATCCGCAGGTTTACGAGTACTACTATTTCCGTCAAGTAATTCGGCTTGAGAAGAGACTGCGGCTTATGAGAGAAATGGTAAGTTTCAGCGAACCTCCGAACCCGAGCGGGTATCACACTAGGTTCCCCCCGGCTCGATTCCAGGCGGGGTCGAAGTTTTTCGGCTCTGTGCTTGCAGTTCGGGGTGTACTCAGCCTCGTGAGGACAATCCAGTAGCTACCTTACTCCAGTAGCTACCTTACCTTCCTGCCCCTTCTCCTCGTCATGCCGGTCCTTTGACTCGTGCACAAAAAACCGACAATAAGGGGAGCACAGGGCAGGAGCAGTGGCAGTAGAAGTGGCGAGGCGAGTGAGGTGTTTACATTCTCGTCATGCCCAATTCCCTGCCCACTTTCCTGCTCATTGCCACAGAAGTGAGCTGAATGTAAATGAGGCATGAGAGACATAGGTCGGCAACTTTTTCCGCCACACTCGTTCCGACTGTCTGCCAGGCGGTCTGAGGGTGAGTGGTCCATTTTCTGGTTTCAGTTAGATGACTATTATGGCCGATAATAGGCCTGCCCTCCGGCCTCTCGATGTAGTGCAGCGGCCTGCACCACTGGATGTGATACTTGGGCCGGGCCAAGGCCGACCCGGACATTTCCATAGCGCGACTCCGGCCCGCAGCATTGTAACCGACCTGAAATGAAATTTGTCGTCAGTGAAAGTCCTACAGAGTTTAACCAACAAAAAGGTTCTTATGTATTGGTGGATGCTACCAATTCACAACACCGATAGACTCGTATGCCGTATGTTTTGGTGGATGCTACCAATTCACAACACCGATAGACTCGTATGACGTATGTATTGGTGGATGTTACCAATTCACAACACCAATAGACTCGTATGACGTATGTATTGGTGGATGTTACCAATTCACAACACCAATAGACTTGTATGACGTATGTATTGGTGGATGCTACCAATTCACAACACCAATAGACTCGTATGACGTATGTATTGGTGGATGCTACCAATTCACAACACCGATAGATTCGTATGCCGTATGTATTGGTGGATGCTACCAATTCACAACACCGATAGACTCGTATGCCGTATGTATTGGTGGATGCTACCAATTCACAACACCAATAGACTCGTATGACGTATGTATTGGTGGATGTTACCAATTCACATCATTTATCCTAGGTTCCAGATTTTTTTTCCTTTTTTTTTTCGTAACGTCAGATATCAAAAAAGGTATATTTGAAGTTTCTTTAGTTAAACCAATTTTATTGATCGTATGTATTGGTGGATGCTACCAATTCACAACACCAATAGACTCGTATGACGTATGTATTGGTGGATGCTACCAATTCACATCATTTATCCTAGGTTCCAGATTTTTTTTTTCCTTTTTTTCGTAACGTCAGATATCAAAAAAGGTATATTTGAAGTTTCTTTAGTTAAACCAATTTTATTGATCCTTTGAAAGCTGTCAAACGGGCGGATGCTTTACCAGCTGTTCAATACCAAATTCTTCAAAAATTTCTGGTAGGTATTCTTCAAATTTACATAATATGTATGCAGATTAAAATTACCTATCTCGAAATCTACGAGTAAAGTTGTAGAAGGAAAAGAATAATTCCCCATTTTTTCTACTCTTCGTCTCGAAAATCTCACCCGGGGATTAACGCTCAATTTACTTACCTTTCTATTTTATTATATCCTATCCTTCTATAAACCAATTTTATTGATCCTTTGAAAGCTGTCAAACGGGCGGATGCTTTACCAGCTGTTCAATACCAAATTCTTCAAAAATTTCTGGTATTCTTCAAATTTACATATGTATGCAGATTAAAATTATCTCGAAATCTACGAGTAAAGTTGTAGAAGGAAAAGAATAATTCCCCATTTTTTCTACTCTTCGTCTTGAAAATCTCACCCGGGGATTAACGCTCAATTTACTCACCTTTCTATTCTATTCTATTCTATTCTATTCTATTCTATTCTATCCTTCTATTACTCACCTTTCTCGAATCATGGATGGAAACTGTGGAGAGAACTATAACGCCAATCAGATAGACAAAGATGATGATGCAGAGAGTACAAAGTCTGGTCTTGTACATTCACACCTGAAATTAGAGAGTGAGTCAAGAGATGACTAATCAGAAGTCAAAATGTATAGAAAATGTATTAGCGCGGTGGACTTCGGATCTGGAGGTTGGTGGTTCGAGTCCAAGTCAAGTCATAAACTGGAGAGAACTATAACGCCAATCAGATAGACAAAGATGATGATGCAGAGAGTACAAAGTCTGGTCTTGTACATTCACACCTGAAATTAAAGAGTGAGTCAAGAGAGAGTGAGTGAGTTAAGAGATGACTAAGTGAGTCAAGAGTTGAGTGAATGAGTCAAGAGATGAGTGAATGAGTCAAGAGATGAGTTAATGAGTGAAGAGTTGAGTGAGTGAATCAAAAGATGAGTGAGTCAAGAGATGAGTGAGTGAGTCAAGAGATGAGTGAATGAGTCAAGAGTTGAGTGAATGAGTCAAGAGTTGAGTGAGTGAGTCAAGAGATGAGTGAGTGAGTCAAGAGATGAGTTAATGAGTCAAGAGATGAGTCAGTGAGTCAAGAGTTGAGTGAATGAGTCAAGAGTTGAGTGAATGAGTCAAGAGTTGAGTGAATGAGTCAAGAGTTGAGTGAGTGAGTCAAGAGTTAAGTGAATGAGTCAAGAGTTGAGTGAGTCAAGAGATGAGTGAGTTATAAAAAATGTAAAGTTGTAGAAGGAAAAGAATAATTCCCCATTTTTTCTACTCTTCGTCTTGAAAATCTCACCCGGGGATTAACGCTCAATTTACTTACCTTTCTATTCTATTCTATTCTATTCTATTCTATTCTATTCTATTCTATCCTTCTATTACTCACCTTTCTCGAATCATGGATGGAAACTGTGGAGAGAACTATAACGCCAATCAGATAGACAAAGATGATGATGCAGAGAGTACAAAGTCTGGTCTTGTACATTCACACCTGAAATTAGAGAGTGAGTGAGTTAAGAGATGACTAAGTGAGTCAAGAGTTGAGTGAATGAGTCAAGAGATGAGTGAGTGAGTGAGTGAGTCAAGAGATGAGTGAGTGAGTGAGTGAGTCAAGAGATGAGTGAGTGAGCGAGTGGGTCAAGAGATGAGTGAGTAAGTCAAGAGTTGAGTGAGTGAGTCAAGAGGTGAGTGAATGAGTCAAGAGTTGAGTGAATGAGTCAAGAGTTGAGTGAGTCAAGAGATGAGTGAGTTATAAAAAAGAACTACTCTTTTCAGTGAACTACTCAGTTCATTTAAACAAAGGAAATTCGAAGTTTAACCTCCGATCAGACTTATGGGAGCCTTATTTGGGCTGTAGGAAAAAAAATTCTGAGTTAGGTCTATGAATTTTTATTTTATTAATTTTTCAATTTCTCTCTGTATTATATATTTTTCCTTTTAAATTATTTTAAGCCTACGAGTGAGGCGAAACTCGAGTCGGTGTAAATAATAATCCCCAACTAAGAACCCTAGTCAAATAGAAAATAAGGTAAGCCATACTATACCTTGTTTATCCTGCCCGAAAAGGACTGAAAAGTCCGTTTACCCCAGCAGTCTAAACAAGGTCTCGTATATTTTTGATTTTTATGAGATTTGTCTGTAATATCACTATGCATACCTAGGTATTGACAAAAGATACGAATAGTACATTCTTAGAGCAAGGAGATTTCAAATTGAATCCTAAATATGTTAAAATAGTCGGATTAAGAAATTCAATGCGAATTATTGAAACTGTCAGCAGGAAATAATGGTAAATGTGGTAGTTTTCACTGGGCTAAGTCATTTTTACGTTCCTTATCCTATAGGAAGGAAAGTAATGTAATCGGGTCAAATTTTCGATGGTCAGTTTTTTGTGTCAAAACCATCAGGATAAAATCCGCCCCGGGCGGGAATCGAACCCGCGGCCTAGCGCTTACGAGGCAGACGCACTATCAACTAAGCTAACTAGGTTATTTCTCATAAAATACAATGGTATTTAGCATGGCATAATATTATACATGGGCTAGGTAATTATTAGCAAACATACCTATGTAGCTGACATTGTAGATAGCATGTTTCTTGGAGTCAAGAATTATTATTAAAATATTATCACCTACTAATCTTAAAAGTTCCCACTAAGTTTCCAATAACTTAGAAGTTAGAAGTTCCCACTAAGTTTCCAATAACTTTAGGAGTAGAAGTTCCCCAACAATGTGAGGTATTCGAGACAGGTCCGTGTGTCTGTCTGTAAACAAAATATCTCGAGAACGGTAAGAGCTAGAGACTTGAAATTTTGTATGTAGCTGTCAAATGTGACAACGATGCGACAAGTTAAGATCGGTGCAACGGTTGGTGGCATTTTACCTTTTTTTGGTGTAATTTAACAATATCTCGGGAACGGTATAAGCTAGAGACTTTAAATTTGGTATGTTGTTCACAAATGTGACAACAATTATTATTATTAGATATAACATCTAATAATAATTAAAAAGCTCGATTCCCGGCGGGGTCAAGAAATTTGTATCATGCAAATGATTGATTCCGTGACTGGCTGTTGCGGGGCCCACTCAGCCTCGTGAGAGAAATGAGTAGCTATGACGTAATATAAATGTGCATAGCGACCGGTGCCAGCATGGTAGGTAAACATTGAATTATTGAGATATTTAGGATTAGGATTATTGAGATATTGGGAAAATCCTACAATGCTGCAGTGAGCTCCAAAGTTGTGACATAATAACACAAAGAAACTGCATATTTAAAGATGTGTGACAGAGGGAACTGTAACTGCCAAGGTCTTATCATCCCGAAATCGAAAAGAGAAGGAAGACAGGATAGGAGAAAGCCAGCCGTTCCGAGAACGAAAGTTATCCGCTCATGATAAAATCTACCCCGGGCGGGAGTTGAACCCGCGGCTTAGCGCTTGCAAGGTAGACGCTCTACCAACCAAGCTAACTAGGCTGACTTTTTACTTCTATCCTTTTTTTTACCCACATACATACGCACCTACTTTACTTTGTCCTTTTAAGAAATAAAGGATGTTTTAAGAAATCCTTTTTTACCTACCTACTCTCTTACCCTATGTATATATCTGTGCATTCTACCACGGATAGTTTCAGAGTTCAGACAGATTGAATGATTGAATCTCAGATATTTTATTCAATTCGGTTTTTCATTTATTCAATTTGATTTTTCATTTATTCAATTCGGTTTTCCATTAAATCTTACATTCGGTTTTTCAACCCTGAGAATGTACACGTTTCTCTTGTTGATTGGTATGGTAACACTGACGATTTATTCAAATACGGGTGAGTACCTACTATGGAACTTGGCATGACGCACTGCCCTGAAGGCCCGTTCCCACCTGCCGGCTGCCGTTCGGAAAAAATCATGTCGTGCGCATAGTGGGAACACTCGCATTTAAATTACCCTGCCAAGGACATTGGGGAAAAAAATCGTATGAAACTCACGACAAATGTGAACAAGCCTCTAACGAAAGCGAAGTTAGGTCGGGCACAAAACTGGGAATGTAGATTGAAGGGAAAAGGTAAAAGTGTCTACGCAAACAAAGAACTTGGCCACAGTTTTTTTTTACGGCTTTCTTTTAAGTGGCAGGGTTCTCCTGGAGGAGCTCTTCCACTCAACCACTTTTATCATGTCATCTCTTAAACAGGACATTTGTAGATTGGTACTTGGCGTTATTTTCCCCTCATTTTTTTTTTGAGGGAGATCCCACAATTTTTTGTTCTAAAAGTTTAAACAGCATGGTTTTACTATTATGATTTGTTGCTTTCAGATGCCGTTCTTAACAACGGCACGTATAAGCGGGGCTGCACCGAGCAGTACATCAAGCCGTTCAAGAACAACACGAACATGTGTGGAAACGGCGACCGAGCCGCCTGTGACGCCTTCAATATGACTGACGTCATCGATATGTGCGGCAGTACCCTCGTCTCTGCCGCCAGGGACGGCAAGGAGTATAACTATACGAATATCGTCAATAGAACTTGCCTGAAGAATGAGACTTGTGTGGTTCTGGTGGAGAATAGTGGGCCATATTATCACACGGAGATATATTGCTGGAATAATAAGACACTGCCATACTCGCAATGTCTGTGCTGCAGATTTAGCAATGACGAGAATAATTGACGGTTTCAATTTATTATTACAAGTGACGAGTGTAATAATTACAATAACAATTATTACAATAAGCAATGACAAAAATAATTGACTAATACATGTATCAAACCCAGATTGAAATCTGGAAATTGATTGTAAAGGAGGTACTTGGTAATGCTGTGATATCCATAAAGCGTGTGAACAAGCTGGGTATGACAAAAATAATTGACTAATACATGTATCAAACCCAGATTGAAATCTGGAAATTGATTGTAAAGGAGGTACTTGGTAATGCTGTGAAATTATTACAATAAGCAATGACAAAAATAATTGACTAATACATGTATCAAACCCAGATTGAAATCTGGAAATTGATTGTAAAGGAGGTAGGTACTTGGTAATGCTGTGATATCCATAAAGGGTGTGAACAAGCTGGGCCCGTCCCTCCGGGAATTTTTTAGCCCGTGGTTTATTCGATCGTGGTTAAATAAAATCAGTACCTATGTACCTACCTAATTTGTTTAATATTCAGTTTATTGTTATTATTGATTTGATTTTTACTTTTGATTTTACTTTCATGTATGGATTTAAAATCAAGACTAGAGCCCGTTCTCCCTTTATTTCTTTTAATGTTTCCTAATAACTACCAATGTTTAAGTCACCTAATCATTTGTTGGCTGGGCCCGTCCCTCCGGGAATTTTTTAGCCCGTGGTTTATTCGATCGTGGTTAAATAAAATCAGTACCTATGTACCTTCCTAATTTGTTTTATATTCAGTTTATTGTTATTATTGATTTGATTTTTACTTTTGATTTTACTTACATGTATGGATTTAAAATCAAGACTAGAGCCCGTTCTCCCTTTATTTCTTTTAATGTTTCCTAATAACTACCAATGTTTAAGTCACCCATCCATTTGTTGGCCTCCCTCGGCGTAGATTAACATTGGTGACGCTAGAATCGGTCTTAAATTATCGACTGAAGTGTTGTCTAAAACTTTCCCGCTTTGAGTTCATAGGTCGTCGCGACAAATTTCAAGATCAGAGCTCATTTTTGTGAGAAAATGTGAAAAAAAAAAAAAAACCCCAAAAGCCTTTTTTTTCGGTTTTTTGAACAAAATTTGCACCATAACTTTAGGACTTTAATTTGATATATACATAGGTCGACCAGGTTTGGATAAGTCCTTCAAAGTTACGGATTAAATTTTCGACTGAAAGTAATTTTCTTCACGAGCTTTCCTCTTTGCTTTTTTCCCTGTCCGTCTCGGAAAAACTCTCTTTAACCTTCCCTTCCTTTGCCCTACTTTCCTTCCTTTACCCGCCTTCCCTTCGCTGTACCCTTTTTCCCTTTTCTTTCCCTCGCGCCCTCGCAGTTCCGTTTTTTCTCTTTTAGACTTATGGCTGACTGACGAAAGTTACGGATTAAATTTTCGACTGAAAGTAATTTTCTTCACGAGCTTTCCTCTTTGCTTTTTCCCTGTCAGTCTCGGAAAAACTCCCTTTAACCTTCCCTTCCTTTGCCCTACTTTCCTTCCTTTGCCCGCCTTCCCTTCGCTGTACCCTTTTTCCCTTTTCTTTCCCTCGCGCCCTCGCAGTTCCGTTTTTTCTCCCTCTTTCTTCCCTCATGTGACTCGACTTTTTCCCCTCCCAGTGACATTTCGCCCACCCACCCAACTGAATTTCCCCTGAATTTTCTCTTCTCTCCCTCCCTTTTCCCTCTGTCTATTTCCCCTCTTTCAACACTCCCTCTGTGATTTCTATGTTTCCCAAGGATTCTTTTTAAAGTGACATTTCGCCCACCCACCCACCTGAATTTCCCCTGAATTTTCTCTTCTCTCCCTCCCTTTTCCCTCTGTCTATTTCCCCTCTTTTAACACTCCCTCTGTGATTTCTATGTTTCCCAAGGATTCTTTTGCGGGATCCTGCGCTCTCGTAGATGTAAATTAAAAGTAGCTAGGGAGGTAAATGTAGAATATGTACGTACCTACGTATAGGTATTCTAATTTACCTAGAGGTAGGTGTAGGGTGATTAGTTGATTACCTATAAAAATTAGGTAATTTAAAAAATGCCAATTCACAACACCAATAGACTCGTATGACGTATGTATTGGTGGATGCTACCAATTCACAACACCAATAGACTCGTATGCCGTATGTGAGCGGCGATAGCACCTTGAGGTCGTGGTTATGTACTGGGTTGAGATAGGCAAGGTTGGTAAACTTGCCTTGTTTTTAAGTTACCACTCAACCCGGCACATAACCACAACCTGAAAGCACCAGTTCTGCATGGATCACAGTTGAGCACGGTTGCGCGTGGTTAGTACCCGGATGGGTGACCATCTGGCCAATAGCGTGCTGCTAGCTTTAAAAAAAAGTTACTGAAGTCAGAGAAAGTAAAAAAGTTAACCAGTTTTACCATTGTCCATAGAGGATTTTTCACTATAAAAAATATTATATGAGACTTCTACCCTCAAAAACCACGAATAAACTACCATTTGGGAGAATATAAAAATCTAGTGATTTCTTTTCCTTGAATCTAGTGATTTTCAAAAATTTGGAGTGGAGACCCTGTTTTCTACTGGGAGTTTAGGGCCAAATCATGAATTTTTTTTTTTCAAAAAAGCATTTTCAAAAAAAGCATTTTGGCTCAAATGTAAAATGGGTCAAAAAAAGCATTTAAAATGTAAAATGCAAAATGCTTTTTCAAAACCAATTTGAAATGTAAAATGTAAATGTACATTTTACATTTTGCATTTTCCATTTTGCATTTTGCGGTTCGCACATCTCTGGTGGTAGGTAAACATTGGATGTTAGGATTATTGAGATATTGGGAAAAATCCTACAATGCTGCAGTGAGCACCAAAGTTGTGATATAATAACACAAGGAAACTGCATTTACATTTACAAGAATAAAATAGAATATGCATGAAAACTCTCCTATGGAATTTGAGATATCCTGCTGGGATAAGACTGAAAAGTCATTTTACTCCCGCAGTCTAAACATCAAGGCCGAAACATTATCCTAGATCAGCAATGTCCAACTTCCATTTGTATGAGGGCCACATACTACATTAGGAGGTACTTCGCGGGCCACATACACGGTTTAGGAGGCCCGTATCCAGGGGGGGGGGTGGATGCTCCACACTTTTAGAGTCCACCCCATAGTAAAAGAGCAAAAATGAAGCCTGATGAGGCCCACCCGAAAAGCCACATGTGGCTCGGGGCTCGGGAGCCGCTGGTTGGAAACCGCTGTCCTACTTGTAGACCTGGACAGCTGGCTTTCTCCTATCCTGTCTTCCTTCTCTCTTCGATTTCCGGACGATAAGACCTCAGCGGTTACAGTTCCCTATATCGAAAGAGAGAGAGAGAGAGAGAGAGAGAGAAAAGAGAGAAAGCATCGTGCTACATATTGTCTGATAGTTTTATTTCATATCACAATAGGTATCCACAAATCAGCGCTTTAGAAACAATATCGCTTATCAACCATAGCATGTCGATAGGTATGCTACAGCTACACCTCTGTTAATAATTCTGTGTGTACCGCCCAAGTTAAATTTGTAAGAAATCTGTAGAATTCAGACTTATTGCAAAAATGCACTTATGTAAGTATACGAAAATATCGACCCTCACGGAAAAAAAAGTAATCAGCTCAATTTCTTGATTGATTTTCTGCGAGGGTTGGTACTATGGTCAAGGCTGCGTTGAGGACGCTTCTATTCATTAACATGGTTTGTTTATTTTCTCTTGGGTCGGGTCGGGAGTTAGTAGGCGTCCACAACGGAGAACCGAACATAGTACCGACCCTCGCAGAAAATCAAGATTTAAAAAAAAAAAAGATGAGTGTTCCACCGCCGTTTTTATTTCGTAGCAATGGAACAACTGCTACATCATTAGACGCTTGTGGCCTGTGTCGTAGCATGCCCATCCCGTAGTATGCCTCTCATCAGATGGGCGAGAAGAGACACAGTACTTCCCATTTAGGTGCTGGGTCAACACGAGAACACCAGAAAGTAACCTGTTGAAACATTTGCAATCAAAGACATAGAGTTGATTTTCTGCGATGGTGAATGATCTCGGCGGGGGTCATTGGTCCATGGTCTATGGTCGCCGTTGTGGCCACGCACTTAGGGTAGGGTCGAGGGCCGGGACTCTGTTGTGGACGCCAATCATGAAAACTCAGCGGGTCGTTGGGCCTTTTTGTTCCTATAGCGCCGATATCCATCTTGAGTATGTGTATTGATTTACTTACTCCTTATCTAGATGTTGATATGTATAGTGCAGCATGAAGCAATATTTTACAACGTTTGGAAACTTGCCAATACCTCATGCCTGTCAAAATGCCGAAAGGAAAAGCTTTTTTTTTTTACATGATGTTCTTCCCGCCCTTGAAATTGAGGTAAAAAAGACCCTTTCTTGAAGAGGTTTGATAGAGGGAACTGTTCCACAATAGCCTGTCTCTGTGGCGATGGTCTTATGATCAAAGACGTTCGTCCAGGTTGATATGTATAGTGCAGCATGAAGCAATATTTTACAACGTTTGGAAACTTGCCAACACCTCATGCCTGTCAAAATGCCGAAAGGAAAGCCTTTTTTTTAGATGATGTTCTTCCCGGCCTTGAAATTGAGGTAAAAAGACCCTTTCTTGAAGAGGTTTGATAGAGGGAACTGTTCCA
Organism: Diaphorina citri; assembly: GCF_000475195.1. Lineage (NCBI taxonomy): Eukaryota > Metazoa > Arthropoda > Insecta > Hemiptera > Psyllidae > Diaphorina > Diaphorina citri. The sequence continues at coordinate 10,238 of NW_007377915.1, read as the reverse complement.
CAATAGCCTGTCTCTGTGGCGATGGTCTTATGGTCAAAGACGTTCGTCCAGAGCCTAGGCCATAGGGCCTCCAGATTCCGGATTTATGTCCCAAGAATGAGAATTGGCCATAACTTGTCGTAGAAAAGAAAAGAGATAGAAAGACGACTTTTTCACAGTCGAGTCGTGTTCAGAACAAAATTGCCTATTCTACATATAATGCTGACTTGCGAAAAAGGGCGTAAGTGAAGTTAATTGAAAACTTTAAAGTTAAATATCTCAGTTTGATGATTTTCATTTATTGCCCTTTTTGCACTCAGCTCCTCAATTCCTTTTATATCCCCGCTTCTTCTCCCTCCTCCCCATCTTAGCCTCTTCTTCTCCTCCATCTTCTTCCTCCTCCTCCTCCTCCTCCTCCTCCTGCTACTCTTCTTATTTTTCTTCTTCTTAGTACTTAGTAGGTACCTATTTATTTTTCTTTTCGATATGCTGACTTGCGAAAAAGGGCGTAAGTAAAGTTAAGCCCTTTTTCCAGATCACGGCTCAATTTATTTTATTTGTTTATTTATGAAATTTCCATTTATTAGTTATTCGGTATAAATCTCTCAATTAAATAAATATTCAACAAATCTCTCAATTGATTGGGTCATTACTTTTGTTTACTTATGAAATTTCCATTTATTAGTTATTCGGTATAAATCTCTCAATTAAATAAATATTCCACAAATCTCTCAATTGTTGTTTTCAATTATTTGGGTCATTGCTTTTAATTATTCGGGTCATTGCTTTTAATTATTCGGGTCATTGCTATATCTGCAGCACAAACAGTAGGCGTGCGGTCCCGTCTTATTGTTCCGTATGATAATAGTAAGGTCCCGTATTCTCAACCAGGATAAGACAGGTGTCATCCTTGCGGCAGGTCTTATTGACGATATGCGAATAGTTATAAGCCTTGCCTACCGCACATATGAAGAACGTCGGTCATGTTGAAGGCGTCGCAAGCGGCTTTGTCACCGTTGCGGCAAATGTTGGTATTGTTTTTGAATACTTTGATGAACTGGTCGGTTTAATCCCGCTTGATAGTGCCGCTGTTAAGAACCGCATCTGAGAGCAGCAAATAATAACAGTAAAACCATAATATTTAAACTTTCAGAACAAAAAGTTGTGAGATCTCCCTCAAAAAACAAAATTGGGAAAAAAAGCCAAGTACACCGTTTAAATGTGCCGCTGTTGGCTGTTGAGAACGGCATCTGAAAACAACAGATAGAATAGAATATACTATACCTTATCGTGGAACGAAGGGGAATTATTATTAATTAGACACTCTTCCATCTTTAGTCTATGCTACTGAACAGCTGATTCAAGATCACAATGCACGCCCAACACCTATGCAAACAACAACAAACCAACCTCAGTCATCTTGAAAAAGCCTACGAGTGAGGCGAAACTCGAGTCGGTGTAAATAATAATCCCCAACTAAGAACCCTAGTCAAATAGAAAGTAAGGTAGAAATATTTGCAATCGAAAAACGAGTACAAATTTTTGTCGATGGTGGGATTCGAACCCGGGACCTTCTGCATGGCAAGAAAGCGCGTTACCACTGGACCAACCGTGCCCCCCCAAAAACCAATTAAGATTGAACCCATCTTTTGAGGCTGTTTGCCCGTACTGCCCGTACACCAAAGCCCCAAAGTGAGCTTTTTGTGTATACGGATCTGATCCTTTAGCCTTTACTTACGAGTATTAGGGTCGAATTTTAAAACCGGATTACCTTTTAGGGGCGGTTAGGCTTAGAGTGTTCGGAGAGGTTTTAAGATTTTTTTTTTTAAAACTACTTTCAGTTCCTGTCTTAGTTAGTCAAACTAATTGTCCAACATTACTTTCCCACATAGAATAGCTCTCCCAGAAGCTAATCCTGACCAGGATTAAATGATAATCCGAGTTTGAAATTCGGCCCTTAGTCCTGTCCGATGCCAGCCTAGTTAGCTTAGTTGGTAGTGCGTCTGCCTTGTAAGCGCTATAGTATGCGGGTTTGATTCCTGCCCGGGGCGGATTTTATCCTGATGAGATAATGTTCGTTCTCGGAACGGCTGGCTTTCTCCTATCCTGCCCTCCTTCTCTCTTCGCTGTCGGGACGATAAGACCCTAGCAGTTACAGTTGCCTCTGTCAAACCTCTTGAAAAAAAAAGTCCTGTCCGATGGATAACTGAAGGTAAATAACATTGTATGTCGATGGTATCCACAGTAAACAGACTTTCATAGTAAACCTGCCTCGGTGGTGTAGTGGTCAAGGCGCTCGCCTGGTAAACAGGAGGGCGTGGGTTCAATCCCAGCCGAGGTATGGAATTTTAACCTCAAAATAATTTGAGAATATGACCACAATAATAGTAGTAGCCTACTGCTGGAGTAAAGGGCGGTTTTAAACAAAAAAAAAAAAAAAAAAAAAAAAAAAAAAAATGAATCAGGATTGGAACAAACATACCTACCTATCTGCCGTGTGGTTACAAAATCAACATGCAGATAGAAATGGCATTCAGTCAGGGCCGGTCTAGATAAAATCACTCTATGGGGGGTGGGGGCGTACCGTCGGCGTCGCGACAAAAGAAATTCCTACCCTACAGTGTGTGTTGTTTTTAAATCTAACCGGCCAGCCTAGTTAGCTTGGTTGGTAGTGCGTCTGCCTTGTAAGCGCTAGGCCGCGGGTTCGATCCCCGCCCGGGGCGGATTTTATCCTGATGGGATAAAGTTCGTTCTCGGAACGGCTGGTCATGAGTCAGTAATCCTGTCTTCCTTCTCTCTTCCATTTCGGAACGATAAGACCATAGCAGTTACAGTTCCCTCTGTCAAACCTCTTAAACAAAAAAATAAATCTAACCGATAGCGTCAAAACACCTTTATACATTTGAACAAGTGTCTTTATAGGTACTATGCAACAGATGAGGTGACTCCATGATTTATTGTGAAGTGATAATATATTTTTTCAAGAATTTGTTTTCCATTATATAGTGTATACCATTATAATTATAGTGTCTGTAAATAATTCTCAAAAAAAAAAAAAAAAAAAAAAAAAAAAGGTAATAAAAACTATAAAACTGCTGCTTCAAGTGAATATCTGTGCATTCTACCACGGATCGTTTCAGACAGATTGAATGATTGAATCTCAGATATTTTATTCAATTCGGTTTTTCATTTATTCAATTCGGTTTTTCATTTATTCAAGCCGCTATTAAATAAAAAGCTTGTTCCTCATTTTGTTGTCACGTTCGTTCTTTTGAAGCAGTTTGCTCCTTCCAGATATACCTAGATAGCGGAAGTATTGTAAGAAGAATAAATAGAAGTCAGCTCCCATGGCGTAGTGGTCACTGCACTTGCCTTGCACGCGAGAGACCCGGGTTCGATTCCCGGCGGGATCAAGAAATTTGTATCAAGCAAATGTAGCTATGACGTATGCGCATAGCGACCGGTGCCAGCATGGTAGGTAAACATTGGTTGTTAGGATTATTGAGATATTGGGAAAAATCCTACAGTGCTGCAGTGAGCACCAAAGTTGTGATATTATTATAATAACTTAATAACACAAGGAAACTGCATTTACATTTACAAGAATAAAATAGAATATGCATGAAAACTCTCCTATGGAATTTGAAATACCTTGTTCGGGTGAGTACCTACTATGGAACTTGGCATGACGCACTGCCCTGAAGGCCCGTTCCCACCTGCCGGCTGCCGTTCGGAAAAAATCATGACGTGCGTATAGTGGGAACACTCGCATTTAAATTACCTTGCCAAGGACATTGGGGAAAAAATCGTATGAAACTCACGACAAATGTGAACAAGCCTCTAAAGAAAGCGAAGTTAGGTCGGGCACAAAACTGGGAATGTAGATTGAAGGGAAAAGCTAAAAGTGTCAACGCAAACAAAGAACTTGGCCACAGTTTTTTTTACGGCTTTCTTTTAAGTGGCAGGGTTCTTAGTTAGGTCGGGCACAAAACTGGGAATGTAGATTGAAGGGAAAAGCTAAAAGTGTCAACGCAAACAAAGAACTTGGCCACAGTTTTTTAATAATAATAATAATAATAGACTCTTGAGTGGAAGGTAACCACTAGGCGAGGTTAACGCCGGAGGCGTTTTCTACCACCTAACCCTTAGAGCTCCATTATGTGGTCAAAATCTCAAATAAATGAGGATAAAATTCCATGCCTCGGCTGGGATCGAACCCACGCCCTCCTGTTTACCAGGCGAGCGTCTTGAC